>NW_027366569.1:0-69865 GCF_046119375.1 Phyllobates terribilis | reverse complement strand
GTTTTTCAATGGCAAAAATCAATGAATATTGTAAATGCACAAACAGTAATATCTCCACATTGCAAGGTGCAATTCTGAAATTTTTTGCTTTTTCCTGTTAATCCTAGCATGATAAAGAAGATTCAAAGAGAGTGAGATGCCAGCTCCTTTCATTCAGTCAGTAGCTTCAAACATTTCTGGTATATGAAAAACATGTTTTTCAATGGCAAAAATCAATGAATATTGTAAATGCACAAACAGTAATATCTCCACATTGCAAGGTGCAATTCTGAAATTTTTTGCTTTTTCCTGCTAATCCTAGCATGATAAAGAAGATTCAAAGAGAGTGAGATGCCAGCTCCTTTCATTCAGTCAGTAGCTTCAAACATTTCTGGTATATGAAAAACATGTTTTTCAATGGCAAAAATCAATGAATATTGTAAATGCACAAACAGTAATATCTCCACATTGCACGGTGCAATTCTGAAATTTTTAGCTTTTTCCTGTTAATCCTAGCATGATAAAGAAGATTCAAAGAGAGTGAGATGCCAGCTCCTTTCATTCAGTCAGTAGCTTCAAACATTTCTGGTATATGAAAAACATGTTTTTCAATGGCAAAAATCAATGAATATTGTAAATGCACAAACAGTAATATCTCCACATTGCAAGGTGCAATTCTGAAATTTTTTGCTTTTTCCTGCTAATCCTAGCATGATAAAGAAGATTCAAAGAGAGTGAGATGCCAGCTCCTTTCATTCAGTCAGTAGCTTCAAACATTTCTGGTATATGAAAAACATGTTTTTCAATGGCAAAAATCAATGAATATTGTAAATGCACAAACAGTAATATCTCCACATTGCACGGTGCAATTCTGAAATTTTTTGCTTTTTCCTGTTAATCCTAGCATGATAAAGAAGATTCAAAGAGAGTGAGATGCCAGCTCCTTTCATTCAGTCAGTAGCTTCAAACATTTCTGGTATATGAAAAACATGTTTTTCAATGGCAAAAATCAATGAATATTGTAAATGCACAAACAGTAATATCTCCACATTGCAAGGTGCAATTCTGAAATTTTTTGCTTTTTCCTGCTAATCCTAGCATGATAAAGAAGATTCAAAGAGAGTGAGATGCCAGCTCCTTTCATTCAGTCAGTAGCTTCAAACATTTCTGGTATATGAAAAACATGTTTTTCAATGGCAAAAATCAATGAATATTGTAAATGCACAAACAGTAATATCTCCACATTGCACGGTGCAATTCTGAAATTTTTAGCTTTTTCCTGTTAATCCTAGCATGATAAAGAAGATTCAAAGAGAGTGAGATGCCAGCTCCTTTCATTCAGTCATTAGCTTCAAACATTTCTGGTATATGAAAAACATGTTTTTCAATGGCAAAAATCAATGAATATTGTAAATGCACAAACAGTAATATCTCCACATTGCACGGTGCAATTCTGAAATTTTTAGCTTTTTCCTGTTAATCCTAGCATGATAAAGAAGATTCAAAGAGAGTGAGATGCCAGCTCCTTTCATTCAGTCAGTAGCTTCAAACATTTCTGGTATATGAAAAACATGTTTTTCAATGGCAAAAATCAATGAATATTGTAAATGCACAAACAGTAATATCTCCACATTGCAAGGTGCAATTCTGAAATTTTTTGCTTTTTCCTGTTAATCCTAGCATGATAAAGAAGATTCAAAGAGAGTGAGATGCCAGCTCCTTTCATTCAGTCAGTAGCTTCAAACATTTCTGGTATATGAAAAACATGTTTTTCAATGGCAAAAATCAATGAATATTGTAAATGCACAAACAGTAATATCTCCACATTGCACGGTGCAATTCTGAAATTTTTTGCTTTTTCCTGCTAATCCTAGCATGATAAAGAAGATTCAAAGAGAGTGAGATGCCAGCTCCTTTCATTCAGTCAGTAGCTTCAAACATTTCTGGTATATGAAAAACATGTTTTTCAATGGCAAAAATCAATGAATATTGTAAATGCACAAACAGTAATATCTCCACATTGCACGGTGCAATTCTGAAATTTTTAGCTTTTTCCTGTTAATCCTAGCATGATAAAGAAGATTCAAAGAGAGTGAGATGCCAGCTCCTTTCATTCAGTCAGTAGCTTCAAACATTTCTGGTATATGAAAAACATGTTTTTCAATGGCAAAAATCAATGAATATTGTAAATGCACAAACAGTAATATCTCCACATTGCAAGGTGCAATTCTGAAATTTTTTGCTTTTTCCTGCTAATCCTAGCATGATAAAGAAGATTCAAAGAGAGTGAGATGCCAGCTCCTTTCATTCAGTCAGTAGCTTCAAACATTTCTGGTATATGAAAAACATGTTTTTCAATGGCAAAAATCAATGAATATTGTAAATGCACAAACAGTAATATCTCCACATTGCAAGGTGCAATTCTGAAATTTTTTGCTTTTTCCTGCTAATCCTAGCATGATAAAGAAGATTCAAAGAGAGTGAGATGCCAGCTCCTTTCATTCAGTCAGTAGCTTCAAACATTTCTGGTATATGAAAAACATGTTTTTCAATGGCAAAAATCAATGAATATTGTAAATGCACAAACAGTAATATCTCCATATTGCAAGGTGCAATTCTGAAATTTTTTGCTTTTTCCTGCTAATTCTAGCATGATAAAGAAGATTCAAAGAGAGTGAGATGTCAGCTCCTTTCATTCAGTCAGTAGCTTCAAACATTTCTGGTATATGAAAAACATGTTTTTCAATGGCAAAAATCAATGAATATTGTAAATGCACAAACAGTAATATCTCCACATTGCACGGTGCAATTCTGAAATTTTTAGCTTTTTCCTGTTAATCCTAGCATGATAAAGAAGATTCAAAGAGAGTGAGATGCCAGCTCCTTTCATTCAGTCATTAGCTTCAAACATTTCTGGTATATGAAAAACTTGTTTTTCAATGGCAAAAATCAATGAATATTGTAAATGCACAAACAGTAATATCTCCACATTGCACGGTGCAATTCTGAAATTTTTAGCTTTTTCCTGTTAATCCTAGCATGATAAAGAAGATTCAAAGAGAGTGAGATGCCAGCTCCTTTCATTCAGTCAGTAGCTTCAAACATTTCTGGTATATGAAAAACATGTTTTTCAATGGCAAAAATCAATGAATATTGTAAATGCACAAACAGTAATATCTCCACATTGCAAGGTGCAATTCTGAAATTTTTTGCTTTTTCCTGTTAATCCTAGCATGATAAAGAAGATTCAAAGAGAGTGAGATGCTAGCTCCTTTCATTCAGTCAGTAGCTTCAAACATTTCTGGTATATGAAAAACATGTTTTTCAATGGCAAAAATCAACGAATATTGTAAATGCACAAACAGTAATATCTCCACATTGCAAGGTGCAATTCTGAAATTTTTTGCTTTTTCCTGCTAATCCTAGCATGATAAAGAAGATTCAAAGAGAGTGAGATGCCAGCTCCTTTCATTCAGTCAGTAGCTTCAAACATTTCTGGTATATGAAAAACATGTTTTTCAATGGCAAAAATCAATGAATATTGTAAATGCACAAACAGTAATATCTCCACATTGCACGGTGCAATTCTGAAATTTTTAGCTTTTTCCTGTTAATCCTAGCATGATAAAGAAGATTCAAAGAGAGTGAGATGCCAGCTCCTTTCATTCAGTCAGTAGCTTCAAACATTTCTGGTATATGAAAAACATGTTTTTCAATGGCAAAAATCAATGAATATTGTAAATGCACAAACAGTAATATCTCCACATTGCAAGGTGCAATTCTGAAATTTTTTGCTTTTTCCTGCTAATCCTAGCATGATAAAGAAGATTCAAAGAGAGTGAGATGCCAGCTCCTTTCATTCAGTCAGTAGCTTCAAACATTTCTGGTATATGAAAAACATGTTTTTCAATGGCAAAAATCAATGAATATTGTAAATGCACAAACAGTAATATCTCCACATTGCACGGTGCAATTCTGAAATTTTTTGCTTTTTCCTGTTAATCCTAGCATGATAAAGAAGATTCAAAGAGAGTGAGATGCCAGCTCCTTTCATTCAGTCAGTAGCTTCAAACATTTCTGGTATATGAAAAACATGTTTTTCAATGGCAAAAATCAATGAATATTGTAAATGCACAAACAGTAATATCTCCACATTGCAAGGTGCAATTCTGAAATTTTTTGCTTTTTCCTGCTAATCCTAGCATGATAAAGAAGATTCAAAGAGAGTGAGATGCCAGCTCCTTTCATTCAGTCAGTAGCTTCAAACATTTCTGGTATATGAAAAACATGTTTTTCAATGGCAAAAATCAATGAATATTGTAAATGCACAAACAGTAATATCTCCACATTGCACGGTGCAATTCTGAAATTTTTAGCTTTTTCCTGTTAATCCTAGCATGATAAAGAAGATTCAAAGAGAGTGAGATGCCAGCTCCTTTCATTCAGTCATTAGCTTCAAACATTTCTGGTATATGAAAAACATGTTTTTCAATGGCAAAAATCAATGAATATTGTAAATGCACAAACAGTAATATCTCCACATTGCACGGTGCAATTCTGAAATTTTTAGCTTTTTCCTGTTAATCCTAGCATGATAAAGAAGATTCAAAGAGAGTGAGATGCCAGCTCCTTTCATTCAGTCAGTAGCTTCAAACATTTCTGGTATATGAAAAACATGTTTTTCAATGGCAAAAATCAATGAATATTGTAAATGCACAAACAGTAATATCTCCACATTGCAAGGTGCAATTCTGAATTTTTTTGCTTTTTCCTGTTAATCCTAGCATGATAAAGAAGATTCAAAGAGAGTGAGATGCCAGCTCCTTTCATTCAGTCAGTAGCTTCAAACATTTCTGGTATATGAAAAACATGTTTTTCAATGGCAAAAATCAATGAATATTGTAAATGCACAAACAGTAATATCTCCACATTGCACGGTGCAATTCTGAAATTTTTTGCTTTTTCCTGCTAATCCTAGCATGATAAAGAAGATTCAAAGAGAGTGAGATGCCAGCTCCTTTCATTCAGTCAGTAGCTTCAAACATTTCTGGTATATGAAAAACATGTTTTTCAATGGCAAAAATCAATGAATATTGTAAATGCACAAACAGTAATATCTCCACATTGCACGGTGCAATTCTGAAATTTTTAGCTTTTTCCTGTTAATCCTAGCATGATAAAGAAGATTCAAAGAGAGTGAGATGCCAGCTCCTTTCATTCAGTCAGTAGCTTCAAACATTTCTGGTATATGAAAAACATGTTTTTCAATGGCAAAAATCAATGAATATTGTAAATGCACAAACAGTAATATCTCCACATTGCAAGGTGCAATTCTGAAATTTTTTGCTTTTTCCTGCTAATCCTAGCATGATAAAGAAGATTCAAAGAGAGTGAGATGCCAGCTCCTTTCATTCAGTCAGTAGCTTCAAACATTTCTGGTATATGAAAAACATGTTTTTCAATGGCAAAAATCAATGAATATTGTAAATGCACAAACAGTAATATCTCCACATTGCATGGTGCAATTCTGAAATTTTTAGCTTTTTCCTGTTAATCCTAGCATGATAAAGAAGATTCAAAGAGAGTGAGATGCCAGCTCCTTTCATTCAGTCAGTAGCTTCAAACATTTCTGGTATATGAAAAACATGTTTTTCAATGGCAAAAATCAATGAATATTGTAAATGCACAAACAGTAATATCTCCATATTGCAAGGTGCAATTCTGAAATTTTTTGCTTTTTCCTGCTAATTCTAGCATGATAAAGAAGATTCAAAGAGAGTGAGATGCCAGCTCCTTTCATTCAGTCAGTAGCTTCAAACATTTCTGGTATATGAAAAACATGTTTTTCAATGGCAAAAATCAATGAATATTGTAAATGCACAAACAGTAATATCTCCACATTGCACGGTGCAATTCTGAAATTTTTAGCTTTTTCCTGTTAATCCTAGCATGATAAAGAAGATTCAAAGAGAGTGAGATGCCAGCTCCTTTCATTCAGTCATTAGCTTCAAACATTTCTGGTATATGAAAAACTTGTTTTTCAATGGCAAAAATCAATGAATATTGTAAATGCACAAACAGTAATATCTCCACACTGCACGGTGCAATTCTGAAATTTTTAGCTTTTTCCTGTTAATCCTAGCATGATAAAGAAGATTCAAAGAGAGTGAGATGCCAGCTCCTTTCATTCAGTCAGTAGCTTCAAACATTTCTGGTATATGAAAAACATGTTTTTCAATGGCAAAAATCAATGAATATTGTAAATGCACAAACAGTAATATCTCCACATTGCAAGGTGCAATTCTGAAATTTTTTGCTTTTTCCTGTTAATCCTAGCATGATAAAGAAGATTCAAAGAGAGTGAGATGCTAGCTCCTTTCATTCAGTCAGTAGCTTCAAACATTTCTGGTATATGAAAAACATGTTTTTCAATGGCAAAAATCAATGAATATTGTAAATGCACAAACAGAAATATCTCCACATTGCAAGGTGCAATTCTGAAATTTTTTGCTTTTTCCTGCTAATCCTAGCATGATAAAGAAGATTCAAAGAGAGTGAGATGCCAGCTCCTTTCATTCAGTCAGTAGCTTCAAACATTTCTGGTATATGAAAAACATGTTTTTCAATGGCAAAAATCAATGAATATTGTAAATGCACAAACAGTAATATCTCCACATTGCACGGTGCAATTCTGAAATTTTTAGCTTTTTCCTGTTAATCCTAGCATGATAAAGAAGATTCAAAGAGAGTGAGATGCCAGCTCCTTTCATTCAGTCAGTAGCTTCAAACATTTCTGGTATATGAAAAACATGTTTTTCAATGGCAAAAATCAATGAATATTGTAAATGCACAAACAGTAATATCTCCACATTGC
The DNA here is from genome assembly GCF_046119375.1 of Phyllobates terribilis. Lineage (NCBI taxonomy): Eukaryota > Metazoa > Chordata > Amphibia > Anura > Dendrobatidae > Phyllobates > Phyllobates terribilis. The sequence goes on along the minus strand of NW_027366569.1, from coordinate 63,012 downwards.
AAGGTGCAATTCTGAAATTTTTTGCTTTTTCCTGCTAATCCTAGCATGATAAAGAAGATTCAAAGAGAGTGAGATGCCAGCTCCTTTCATTCAGTCAGTAGCTTCAAACATTTCTGGTATATGAAAAACATGTTTTTCAATGGCAAAAATCAATGAATATTGTAAATGCACAAACAGTAATATCTCCACATTGCACGGTGCAATTCTGAAATTTTTTGCTTTTTCCTGTTAATCCTAGCATGATAAAGAAGATTCAAAGAGAGTGAGATGCCAGCTCCTTTCATTCAGTCAGTAGCTTCAAACATTTCTGGTATATGAAAAACATGTTTTTCAATGGCAAAAATCAATGAATATTGTAAATGCACAAACAGTAATATCTCCACATTGCAAGGTGCAATTCTGAAATTTTTTGCTTTTTCCTGCTAATCCTAGCATGATAAAGAAGATTCAAAGAGAGTGAGATGCCAGCTCCTTTCATTCAGTCAGTAGCTTCAAACATTTCTGGTATATGAAAAACATGTTTTTCAATGGCAAAAATCAATGAATATTGTAAATGCACAAACAGTAATATCTCCACATTGCACGGTGCAATTCTGAAATTTTTAGCTTTTTCCTGTTAATCCTAGCATGATAAAGAAGATTCAAAGAGAGTGAGATGCCAGCTCCTTTCATTCAGTCATTAGCTTCAAACATTTCTGGTATATGAAAAACATGTTTTTCAATGGCAAAAATCAATGAATATTGTAAATGCACAAACAGTAATATCTCCACATTGCACGGTGCAATTCTGAAATTTTTAGCTTTTTCCTGTTAATCCTAGCATGATAAAGAAGATTCAAAGAGAGTGAGATGCCAGCTCCTTTCATTCAGTCAGTAGCTTCAAACATTTCTGGTATATGAAAAACATGTTTTTCAATGGCAAAAATCAATGAATATTGTAAATGCACAAACAGTAATATCTCCACATTGCAAGGTGCAATTCTGAAATTTTTTGCTTTTTCCTGTTAATCCTAGCATGATAAAGAAGATTCAAAGAGAGTGAGATGCCAGCTCCTTTCATTCAGTCAGTAGCTTCAAACATTTCTGGTATATGAAAAACATGTTTTTCAATGGCAAAAATCAATGAATATTGTAAATGCACAAACAGTAATATCTCCACATTGCACGGTGCAATTCTGAAATTTTTTGCTTTTTCCTGCTAATCCTAGCATGATAAAGAAGATTCAAAGAGAGTGAGATGCCAGCTCCTTTCATTCAGTCAGTAGCTTCAAACATTTCTGGTATATGAAAAACATGTTTTTCAATGGCAAAAATCAATGAATATTGTAAATGCACAAACAGTAATATCTCCACATTGCACGGTGCAATTCTGAAATTTTTAGCTTTTTCCTGTTAATCCTAGCATGATAAAGAAGATTCAAAGAGAGTGAGATGCCAGCTCCTTTCATTCAGTCAGTAGCTTCAAACATTTCTGGTATATGAAAAACATGTTTTTCAATGGCAAAAATCAATGAATATTGTAAATGCACAAACAGTAATATCTCCACATTGCAAGGTGCAATTCTGAAATTTTTTGCTTTTTCCTGCTAATCCTAGCATGATAAAGAAGATTCAAAGAGAGTGAGATGCCAGCTCCTTTCATTCAGTCAGTAGCTTCAAACATTTCTGGTATATGAAAAACATGTTTTTCAATGGCAAAAATCAATGAATATTGTAAATGCACAAACAGTAATATCTCCACATTGCACGGTGCAATTCTGAAATTTTTAGCTTTTTCCTGTTAATCCTAGCATGATAAAGAAGATTCAAAGAGAGTGAGATGCCAGCTCCTTTCATTCAGTCAGTAGCTTCAAACATTTCTGGTATATGAAAAACATGTTTTTCAATGGCAAAAATCAATGAATATTGTAAATGCACAAACAGTAATATCTCCACATTGCAAGGTGCAATTCTGAAATTTTTTGCTTTTTCCTGTTAATCCTAGCATGATAAAGAAGATTCAAAGAGAGTGAGATGCCAGCTCCTTTCATTCAGTCAGTAGCTTCAAACATTTCTGGTATATGAAAAACATGTTTTTCAATGGCAAAAATCAATGAATATTGTAAATGCACAAACAGTAATATCTCCACATTGCAAGGTGCAATTCTGAAATTTTTTCCTTTTTCCTGCTAATCCTAGCATGATAAAGAAGATTCAAAGAGAGTGAGATGCCAGCTCCTTTCATTCAGTCAGTAGCTTCAAACATTTCTGGTATATGAAAAACATGTTTTTCAATGGCAAAAATCAATGAATATTGTAAATGCACAAACAGTAATATCTCCACATTGCACGGTGCAATTCTGAAATTTTTAGCTTTTTCCTGTTAATCCTAGCATGATAAAGAAGATTCAAAGAGAGTGAGATGCCAGCTCCTTTCATTCAGTCAGTAGCTTCAAACATTTCTGGTATATGAAAAACATGTTTTTCAATGGCAAAAATCAATGAATATTGTAAATGCACAAACAGTAATATCTCCACATTGCAAGGTGCAATTCTGAAATTTTTTGCTTTTTCCTGCTAATCCTAGCATGATAAAGAAGATTCAAAGAGAGTGAGATGCCAGCTCCTTTCATTCAGTCAGTAGCTTCAAACATTTCTGGTATATGAAAAACATGTTTTTCAATGGCAAAAATCAATGAATATTGTAAATGCACAAACAGTAATATCTCCACATTGCACGGTGCAATTCTGAAATTTTTAGCTTTTTCCTGTTAATCCTAGCATGATAAAGAAGATTCAAAGAGAGTGAGATGCCAGCTCCTTTCATTCAGTCATTAGCTTCAAACATTTCTGGTATATGAAAAACATGTTTTTCAATGGCAAAAATCAATGAATATTGTAAATGCACAAACAGTAATATCTCCACATTGCACGGTGCAATTCTGAAATTTTTAGCTTTTTCCTGTTAATCCTAGCATGATAAAGAAGATTCAAAGAGAGTGAGATGCCAGCTCCTTTCATTCAGTCAGTAGCTTCAAACATTTCTAGTATATGAAAAACATGTTTTTCAATGGCAAAAATCAATGAATATTGTAAATGCACAAACAGTAATATCTCCACATTGCAAGGTGCAATTCTGAAATTTTTTGCTTTTTCCTGTTAATCCTAGCATGATAAAGAAGATTCAAAGAGAGTGAGATGCCAGCTCCTTTCATTCAGTCAGTAGCTTCAAACATTTCTGGTATATGAAAAACATGTTTTTCAATGGCAAAAATCAATGAATATTGTAAATGCACAAACAGTAATATCTCCACATTGCAAGGTGCAATTCTGAAATTTTTTGCTTTTTCCTGCTAATCCTAGCATGATAAAGAAGATTCAAAGAGAGTGAGATGCCAGCTCCTTTCATTCAGTCAGTAGCTTCAAACATTTCTGGTATATGAAAAACATGTTTTTCAATGGCAAAAATCAATGAATATTGTAAATGCACAAACAGTAATATCTCCACATTGCACGGTGCAATTCTGAAATTTTTAGCTTTTTCCTGTTAATCCTAGCATGATAAAGAAGATTCAAAGAGAGTGAGATGCCAGCTCCTTTCATTCAGTCAGTAGCTTCAAACATTTCTGGTATATGAAAAACATGTTTTTCAATGGCAAAAATCAATGAATATTGTAAATGCACAAACATTAATATCTCCACATTGCAAGGTGCAATTCTGAAATTTTTAGCTTTTTCCTGTTAATCCTAGCATGATAAAGAAGATTCAAAGAGAGTGAGATGCCAGCTCCTTTCATTCAGTCAGTAGCTTCAAACATTTCTGGTATATGAAAAACATGTTTTTCAATGGCAAAAATCAATGAATATTGTAAATGCACAAACAGTAATATCTCCACATTGCAAGGTGCAATTCTGAAATTTTTTGCTTTTTCCTGTTAATCCTAGCATGATAAAGAAGATTCAAAGAGAGTGAGATGCCAGCTCCTTTCATTCAGTCAGTAGCTTCAAACATTTCTGGTATATGAAAAACATGTTTTTCAATGGCAAAAATCAATGAATATTGTAAATGCACAAACAGTAATATCTCCACATTGCAAGGTGCAATTCTGAAATTTTTTGCTTTTTCCTGCTAATCCTAGCATGATAAAGAAGATTCAAAGAGAGTGAGATGCCAGCTCCTTTCATTCAGTCAGTAGCTTCAAACATTTCTGGTATATGAAAAACATGTTTTTCAATGGCAAAAATCAATGAATATTGTAAATGCACAAACAGTAATATCTCCACATTGCACGGTGCAATTCTGAAATTTTTAGCTTTTTCCTGTTAATCCTAGCATGATAAAGAAGATTCAAAGAGAGTGAGATGCCAGCTCCTTTCATTCAGTCAGTAGCTTCAAACATTTCTGGTATATGAAAAACATGTTTTTCAATGGCAAAAATCAATGAATATTGTAAATGCACAAACAGTAATATCTCCACATTGCACGGTGCAATTCTGAAATTTTTAGCTTTTTCCTGTTAATCCTAGCATGATAAAGAAGATTCAAAGAGAGTGAGATGCCAGCTCCTTTCATTCAGTCAGTAGCTTCAAACATTTCTGGTATATGAAAAACATGTTTTTCAATGGCAAAAATCAATGAATATTGTAAATGCACAAACAGTAATATCTCCACATTGCAAGGTGCAATTCTGAAATTTTTTGCTTTTTCCTGTTAATCCTAGCATGATAAAGAAGATTCAAAGAGAGTGAGATGCCAGCTCCTTTCATTCAGTCAGTAGCTTCAAACATTTCTGGTATATGAAAAACATGTTTTTCAATGGCAAAAATCAATGAATATTGTAAATGCACAAACAGTAATATCTCCACATTGCACGGTGCAATTCTGAAATTTTTAGCTTTTTCCTGTTAATCCTAGCATGATAAAGAAGATTCAAAGAGAGTGAGATGCCAGCTCCTTTCATTCAGTCAGTAGCTTCAAACATTTCTGGTATATGAAAAACATGTTTTTCAATGGCAAAAATCAATGAATATTGTAAATGCACAAACAGTAATATCTCCACATTGCAAGGTGCAATTCTGAAATTTTTTGCTTTTTCCTGTTAATCCTAGCATGATAAAGAAGATTCAAAGAGAGTGAGATGCCAGCTCCTTTCATTCAGTCAGTAGCTTCAAACATTTCTGGTATATGAAAAACATGTTTTTCAATGGCAAAAATCAATGAATATTGTAAATGCACAAACAGTAATATCTCCACATTGCAAGGTGCAATTCTGAAATTTTTTGCTTTTTCCTGCTAATCCTAGCATGATAAAGAAGATTCAAAGAGAGTGAGATGCCAGCTCCTTTCATTCAGTCAGTAGCTTCAAACATTTCTGGTATATGAAAAACATGTTTTTCAATGGCAAAAATCAATGAATATTGTAAATGCACAAACAGTAATATCTCCACATTGCACGGTGCAATTCTGAAATTTTTAGCTTTTTCCTGTTAATCCTAGCATGATAAAGAAGATTCAAAGAGAGTGAGATGCCAGCTCCTTTCATTCAGTCAGTAGCTTCAAACATTTCTGGTATATGAAAAACATGTTTTTCAATGGCAAAAATCAATGAATATTGTAAATGCACAAACATTAATATCTCCACATTGCAAGGTGCAATTCTGAAATTTTTAGCTTTTTCCTGTTAATCCTAGCATGATAAAGAAGATTCAAAGAGAGTGAGATGCCAGCTCCTTTCATTCAGTCAGTAGCTTCAAACATTTCTGGTATATGAAAAACATGTTTTTCAATGGCAAAAATCAATGAATATTGTAAATGCACAAACAGTAATATCTCCACATTGCAAGGTGCAATTCTGAAATTTTTTGCTTTTTCCTGTTAATCCTAGCATGATAAAGAAGATTCAAAGAGAGTGAGATGCCAGCTCCTTTCATTCAGTCAGTAGCTTCAAACATTTCTGGTATATGAAAAACATGTTTTTCAATGGCAAAAATCAATGAATATTGTAAATGCACAAACAGTAATATCTCCACATTGCAAGGTGCAATTCTGAAATTTTTTGCTTTTTCCTGCTAATCCTAGCATGATAAAGAAGATTCAAAGAGAGTGAGATGCCAGCTCCTTTCATTCAGTCAGTAGCTTCAAACATTTCTGGTATATGAAAAACATGTTTTTCAATGGCAAAAATCAATGAATATTGTAAATGCACAAACAGTAATATCTCCACATTGCACGGTGCAATTCTGAAATTTTTAGCTTTTTCCTGTTAATCCTAGCATGATAAAGAAGATTCAAAGAGAGTGAGATGCCAGCTCCTTTCATTCAGTCAGTAGCTTCAAACATTTCTGGTATATGAAAAACATGTTTTTCAATGGCAAAAATCAATGAATATTGTAAATGCACAAACAGTAATATCTCCACATTGCACGGTGCAATTCTGAAATTTTTAGCTTTTTCCTGTTAATCCTAGCATGATAAAGAAGATTCAAAGAGAGTGAGATGCCAGCTCCTTTCATTCAGTCAGTAGCTTCAAACATTTCTGGTATATGAAAAACATGTTTTTCAATGGCAAAAATCAATGAATATTGTAAATGCACAAACAGTAATATCTCCACATTGCAAGGTGCAATTCTGAAATTTTTTGCTTTTTCCTGTTAATCCTAGCATGATAAAGAAGATTCAAAGAGAGTGAGATGCCAGCTCCTTTCATTCAGTCAGTAGCTTCAAACATTTCTGGTATATGAAAAACATGTTTTTCAATGGCAAAAATCAATGAATATTGTAAATGCACAAACAGTAATATCTCCACATTGCACGGTGCAATTCTGAAATTTTTAGCTTTTTCCTGTTAATCCTAGCATGATAAAGAAGATTCAAAGAGAGTGAGATGCCAGCTCCTTTCATTCAGTCAGTAGCTTCAAACATTTCTGGTATATGAAAAACATGTTTTTCAATGGCAAAAATCAATGAATATTGTAAATGCACAAACAGTAATATCTCCACATTGCAAGGTGCAATTCTGAAATTTTTTGCTTTTTCCTGTTAATCCTAGCATGATAAAGAAGATTCAAAGAGAGTGAGATGCCAGCTCCTTTCATTCAGTCAGTAGCTTCAAACATTTCTGGTATATGAAAAACATGTTTTTCAATGGCAAAAATCAATGAATATTGTAAATGCACAAACAGTAATATCTCCACATTGCAAGGTGCAATTCTGAAATTTTTTGCTTTTTCCTGCTAATCCTAGCATGATAAAGAAGATTCAAAGAGAGTGAGATGCCAGCTCCTTTCATTCAGTCAGTAGCTTCAAACATTTCTGGTATATGAAAAACATGTTTTTCAATGGCAAAAATCAATGAATATTGTAAATGCACAAACAGTAATATCTCCACATTGCACGGTGCAATTCTGAAATTTTTAGCTTTTTCCTGTTAATCCTAGCATGATAAAGAAGATTCAAAGAGAGTGAGATGCCAGCTCCTTTCATTCAGTCAGTAGCTTCAAACATTTCTGGTATATGAAAAACATGTTTTTCAATGGCAAAAATCAATGAATATTGTAAATGCACAAACAGTAATATCTCCACATTGCAAGGTGCAATTCTGAAATTTTTTGCTTTTTCCTGTTAATCCTAGCATGATAAAGAAGATTCAAAGAGAGTGAGATGCCAGCTCCTTTCATTCAGTCAGTAGCTTCAAACATTTCTGGTATATGAAAAACATGTTTTTCAATGGCAAAAATCAATGAATATTGTAAATGCACAAACAGTAATATCTCCACATTGCACGGTGCAATTCTGAAATTTTTAGCTTTTTCCTGTTAATCCTAGCATGATAAAGAAGATTCAAAGAGAGTGAGATGCCAGCTCCTTTCATTCAGTCAGTAGCTTCAAACATTTCTGGTATATGAAAAACATGTTTTTCAATGGCAAAAATCAATGAATATTGTAAATGCACAAACATTAATATCTCCACATTGCAAGGTGCAATTCTGAAATTTTTAGCTTTTTCCTGTTAATCCTAGCATGATAAAGAAGATTCAAAGAGAGTGAGATGCCAGCTCCTTTCATTCAGTCAGTAGCTTCAAACATTTCTGGTATATGAAAAACATGTTTTTCAATGGCAAAAATCAATGAATATTGTAAATGCACAAACAGTAATATCTCCACATTGCACGGTGCAATTCTGAAATTTTTAGCTTTTTCCTGTTAATCCTAGCATGATAAAGAAGATTCAAAGAGAGTGAGATGCCAGCTCCTTTCATTCAGTCAGTAGCTTCAAACATTTCTGGTATATGAAAAACATGTTTTTCAATGGCAAAAATCAATGAATATTGTAAATGCACAAACAGTAATATCTCCACATTGCACGGTGCAATTCTGAAATTTTTAGCTTTTTCCTGTTAATCCTAGCATGATAAAGAAGATTCAAAGAGAGTGAGATGCCAGCTCCTTTCATTCAGTCAGTAGCTTCAAACATTTCTGGTATATGAAAAACATGTTTTTCAATGGCAAAAATCAATGAATATTGTAAATGCACAAACAGTAATATCTCCACATTGCAAGGTGCAATTCTGAAATTTTTTGCTTTTTCCTGTTAATCCTAGCATGATAAAGAAGATTCAAAGAGAGTGAGATGCCAGCTCCTTTCATTCAGTCAGTAGCTTCAAACATTTCTGGTATATGAAAAACATGTTTTTCAATGGCAAAAATCAATGAATATTGTAAATGCACAAACAGTAATATCTCCACATTGCACGGTGCAATTCTGAAATTTTTAGCTTTTTCCTGTTAATCCTAGCATGATAAAGAAGATTCAAAGAGAGTGAGATGCCAGCTCCTTTCATTCAGTCAGTAGCTTCAAACATTTCTGGTATATGAAAAACATGTTTTTCAATGGCAAAAATCAATGAATATTGTAAATGCACAAACAGTAATATCTCCACATTGCAAGGTGCAATTCTGAAATGTTTTGCTTTTTCCTGTTAATCCTAGCATGATAAAGAAGATTCAAAGAGAGTGAGATGCCAGCTCCTTTCATTCAGTCAGTAGCTTCAAACATTTCTGGTATATGAAAAACATGTTTTTCAATGGCAAAAATCAATGAATATTGTAAATGCACAAACAGTAATATCTCCACATTGCAAGGTGCAATTCTGAAATTTTTTGCTTTTTCCTGCTAATCCTAGCATGATAAAGAAGATTCAAAGAGAGTGAGATGCCAGCTCCTTTCATTCAGTCAGTAGCTTCAAACATTTCTGGTATATGAAAAACATGTTTTTCAATGGCAAAAATCAATGAATATTGTAAATGCACAAACAGTAATATCTCCACATTGCACGGTGCAATTCTGAAATTTTTAGCTTTTTCCTGTTAATCCTAGCATGATAAAGAAGATTCAAAGAGAGTGAGATGCCAGCTCCTTTCATTCAGTCAGTAGCTTCAAACATTTCTGGTATATGAAAAACATGTTTTTCAATGGCAAAAATCAATGAATATTGTAAATGCACAAACAGTAATATCTCCACATTGCACGGTGCAATTCTGAAATTTTTAGCTTTTTCCTGTTAATCCTAGCATGATAAAGAAGATTCAAAGAGAGTGAGATGCCAGCTCCTTTCATTCAGTCAGTAGCTTCAAACATTTCTGGTATATGAAAAACATGTTTTTCAATGGCAAAAATCAATGAATATTGTAAATGCACAAACAGTAATATCTCCACATTGCAAGGTGCAATTCTGAAATTTTTTGCTTTTTCCTGTTATTCCTAGCATGATAAAGAAGATTCAAAGAGAGTGAGATGCCAGCTCCTTTCATTCAGTCAGTAGCTTCAAACATTTCTGGTATATGAAAAACATGTTTTTCAATGGCAAAAATCAATGAATATTGTAAATGCACAAACAGTAATATCTCCACATTGCACGGTGCAATTCTGAAATTTTTAGCTTTTTCCTGTTAATCCTAGCATGATAAAGAAGATTCAAAGAGAGTGAGATGCCAGCTCCTTTCATTCAGTCAGTAGCTTCAAACATTTCTGGTATATGAAAAACATGTTTTTCAATGGCAAAAATCAATGAATATTGTAAATGCACAAACAGTAATATCTCCACATTGCAAGGTGCAATTCTGAAATTTTTTGCTTTTTCCTGTTAATCCTAGCATGATAAAGAAGATTCAAAGAGAGTGAGATGCCAGCTCCTTTCATTCAGTCAGTAGCTTCAAACATTTCTGGTATATGAAAAACATGTTTTTCAATGGCAAAAATCAATGAATATTGTAAATGCACAAACAGTAATATCTCCACATTGCAAGGTGCAATTCTGAAATTTTTTGCTTTTTCCTGCTAATCCTAGCATGATAAAGAAGATTCAAAGAGAGTGAGATGCCAGCTCCTTTCATTCAGTCAGTAGCTTCAAACATTTCTGGTATATGAAAAACATGTTTTTCAATGGCAAAAATCAATGAATATTGTAAATGCACAAACAGTAATATCTCCACATTGCACGGTGCAATTCTGAAATTTTTAGCTTTTTCCTGTTAATCCTAGCATGATAAAGAAGATTCAAAGAGAGTGAGATGCCAGCTCCTTTCATTCAGTCAGTAGCTTCAAACATTTCTGGTATATGAAAAACATGTTTTTCAATGGCAAAAATCAATGAATATTGTAAATGCACAAACAGTAATATCTCCACATTGCAAGGTGCAATTCTGAAATTTTTTGCTTTTTCCTGCTAATCCTAGCATGATAAAGAAGATTCAAAGAGAGTGAGATGCCAGCTCCTTTCATTCAGTCAGTAGCTTCAAACATTTCTGGTATATGAAAAACATGTTTTTCAATGGCAAAAATCAATGAATATTGTAAATGCACAAACAGTAATATCTCCACATTGCACGCTGCAATTCTGAAATTTTTAGCTTTTTCCTGTTAATCCTAGCATGATAAAGAAGATTCAAAGAGAGTGAGATGCCAGCTCCTTTCATTCAGTCAGTAGCTTCAAACATTTCTGGTATATGAAAAACATGTTTTTCAATGGCAAAAATCAATGAATATTGTAAATGCACAAACAGTAATATCTCCACATTGCACGGTGCAATTCTGAAATTTTTAGCTTTTTCCTGTTAATCCTAGCATGATAAAGAAGATTCAAAGAGAGTGAGATGCCAGCTCCTTTCATTCAGTCAGTAGCTTCAAACATTTCTGGTATATGAAAAACATGTTTTTCAATGGCAAAAATCAATGAATATTGTAAATGCACAAACAGTAATATCTCCACATTGCAAGGTGCAATTCTGAAATTTTTTGCTTTTTCCTGCTAATCCTAGCATGATAAAGAAGATTCAAAGAGAGTGAGATGCCAGCTCCTTTCATTCAGTCAGTAGCTTCAAACATTTCTGGTATATGAAAAACATGTTTTTCAATGGCAAAAATCAATGAATATTGTAAATGCACAAACAGTAATATCTCCACATTGCACGGTGCAATTCTGAAATTTTTAGCTTTTTCCTGTTAATCCTAGCATGATAAAGAAGATTCAAAGAGAGTGAGATGCCAGCTCCTTTCATTCAGTCAGTAGCTTCAAACATTTCTGGTATATGAAAAACATGTTTTTCAATGGCAAAAATCAATGAATATTGTAAATGCACAAACAGTAATATCTCCACATTGCAAGGTGCAATTCTGAAATTTTTTGCTTTTTCCTGCTAATCCTAGCATGATAAAGAAGATTCAAAGAGAGTGAGATGCCAGCTCCTTTCATTCAGTCAGTAGCTTCAAACATTTCTGGTATATGAAAAACATGTTTTTCAATGGCAAAAATCAATGAATATTGTAAATGCACAAACAGTAATATCTCCACATTGCAAGGTGCAATTCTGAAATTTTTTGCTTTTTCCTGCTAATCCTAGCATGATAAAGAAGATTCAAAGAGAGTGAGATGCCAGCTCCTTTCATTCAGTCAGTAGCTTCAAACATTTCTGGTATATGAAAAACATGTTTTTCAATGGCAAAAATCAATGAATATTGTAAATGCACAAACAGTAATATCTCCACATTGCACGGTGCAATTCTGAAATTTTTTGCTTTTTCCTGTTAATCCTAGCATGATAAAGAAGATTCAAAGAGAGTGAGATGCCAGCTCCTTTCATTCAGTCAGTAGCTTCAAACATTTCTGGTATATGAAAAACATGTTTTTCAATGGCAAAAATCAATGAATATTGTAAATGCACAAACAGTAATATCTCCACATTGCAAGGTGCAATTCTGAAATTTTTTGCTTTTTCCTGCTAATCCTAGCATGATAAAGAAGATTCAAAGAGAGTGAGATGCCAGCTCCTTTCATTCAGTCAGTAGCTTCAAACGTTTCTGGTATATGAAAAACATGTTTTTCAATGGCAAAAATCAATGAATATTGTAAATGCACAAACAGTAATATCTCCACATTGCAAGGTGCAATTCTGAAATTTTTAGCTTTTTCCTGTTAATCCTAGCATGATAAAGAAGATTCAAAGAGAGTGAGATGCCAGCTCCTTTCATTCAGTCATTAGCTTCAAACATTTCTGGTATATGAAAAACATGTTTTTCAATGGCAAAAATCAATGAATATTGTAAATGCACAAACAGTAATATCTCCACATTGCACGGTGCAATTCTGAAATTTTTAGCTTTTTCCTGTTAATCCTAGCATGATAAAGAAGATTCAAAGAGAGTGAGATGCCAGCTCCTTTCATTCAGTCAGTAGCTTCAAACATTTCTGGTATATGAAAAACATGTTTTTCAATGGCAAAAATCAATGAATATTGTAAATGCACAAACAGTAATATCTCCACATTGCACGGTGCAATTCTGAAATTTTTAGCTTTTTCCTGTTAATCCTAGCATGATAAAGAAGATTCAAAGAGAGTGAGATGCCAGCTCCTTTCATTCAGTCAGTAGCTTCAAACATTTCTGGTATATGAAAAACATGTTTTTCAATGGCAAAAATCAATGAATATTGTAAATGCACAAACAGTAATATCTCCACATTGCAAGGTGCAATTCTGAAATTTTTTGCTTTTTCCTGCTAATCCTAGCTTGATAAAGAAGATTCAAAGAGAGTGAGATGCCAGCTCCTTTCATTCAGTCAGTAGCTTCAAACATTTCTGGTATATGAAAAACATGTTTTTCAATGGCAAAAATCAATGAATATTGTAAATGCACAAACAGTAATATCTCCACATTGCAAGGTGCAATTCTGAAATTTTTTGCTTTTTCCTGCTAATCCTAGCATGATAAAGAAGATTCAAAGAGAGTGAGATGCCAGCTCCTTTCATTCAGTCAGTAGCTTCAAACATTTCTGGTATATGAAAAACATGTTTTTCAATGGCAAAAATCAAGGAATATTGTAAATGCACAAACAGTAATATCTCCATATTGCAATGTGCAATTCTGAAATTTTTTGCTTTTTCCTGCTAATCCTAGCATGATAAAGAAGATTCAAAGAGAGTGAGATGCCAGCTCCTTTCATTCAGTCAGTAGCTTCAAACATTTCTGGTATATGAAAAACATGTTTTTCAATGGCAAAAATCAATGAATATTGTAAATGCACAAACAGTAATATCTCCACATTGCACGGTGCAATTCTGAAATTTTTAGCTTTTTCCTGTTAATCCTAGCATGATAAAGAAGATTCAAAGAGAGTGAGATGCCAGCTCCTTTCATTCAGTCATTAGCTTCAAACATTTCTGGTATATGAAAAACTTGTTTTTCAATGGCAAAAATCAATGAATATTGTAAATGCACAAACAGTAATATCTCCACATTGCACGGTGCAATTCTGAAATTTTTAGCTTTTTCCTGTTAATCCTAGCATGATAAAGAAGATTCAAAGAGAGTGAGATGCCAGCTCCTTTCATTCAGTCAGTAGCTTCAAACATTTCTGGTATATGAAAAACATGTTTTTCAATGGCAAAAATCAATGAATATTGTAAATGCACAAACAGTAATATCTCCACATTGCACGGTGCAATTCTGAAATTTTTAGCTTTTTCCTGTTAATCCTAGCATGATAAAGAAGATTCAAAGAGAGTGAGATGCCAGCTCCTTTCATTCAGTCAGTAGCTTCAAACATTTCTGGTATATGAAAAACATGTTTTTCAATGGCAAAAATCAATGAATATTGTAAATGCACAAACAGTAATATCTCCACATTGCAAGGTGCAATTCTGAAATTTTTTGCTTTTTCCTGCTAATCCTAGCATGATAAAGAAGATTCAAAGAGAGTGAGATGCCAGCTCCTTTCATTCAGTCAGTAGCTTCAAACATTTCTGGTATATGAAAAACATGTTTTTCAATGGCAAAAATCAATGAATATTGTAAATGCACAAACAGTAATATCTCCACATTGCACGCTGCAATTCTGAAATTTTTAGCTTTTTCCTGTTAATCCTAGCATGATAAAGAAGATTCAAAGAGAGTGAGATGCCAGCTCCTTTCATTCAGTCAGTAGCTTCAAACATTTCTGGTATATGAAAAACATGTTTTTCAATGGCAAAAATCAATGAATATTGTAAATGCACAAACAGTAATATCTCCACATTGCACGGTGCAATTCTGAAATTTTTAGCTTTTTCCTGTTAATCCTAGCATGATAAAGAAGATTCAAAGAGAGTGAGATGCCAGCTCCTTTCATTCAGTCAGTAGCTTCAAACATTTCTGGTATATGAAAAACATGTTTTTCAATGGCAAAAATCAATGAATATTGTAAATGCACAAACAGTAATATCTCCACATTGCAAGGTGCAATTCTGAAATTTTTTGCTTTTTCCTGCTAATCCTAGCATGATAAAGAAGATTCAAAGAGAGTGAGATGCCAGCTCCTTTCATTCAGTCAGTAGCTTCAAACATTTCTGGTATATGAAAAACATGTTTTTCAATGGCAAAAATCAATGAATATTGTAAATGCACAAACAGTAATATCTCCACATTGCACAGTGCAATTCTGAAATTTTTAGCTTTTTCCTGTTAATCCTAGCATGATAAAGAAGATTCAAAGAGAGTGAGATGCCAGCTCCTTTCATTCAGTCAGTAGCTTCAAACATTTCTGGTATATGAAAAACATGTTTTTCAATGGCAAAAATCAATGAATATTGTAAATGCACAAACAGTAATATCTCCACATTGCAAGGTGCAATTCTGAAATTTTTTGCTTTTTCCTGCTAATCCTAGCATGATAAAGAAGATTCAAAGAGAGTGAGATGCCAGCTCCTTTCATTCAGTCAGTAGCTTCAAACATTTCTGGTATATGAAAAACATGTTTTTCAATGGCAAAAATCAATGAATATTGTAAATGCACAAACAGTAATATCTCCACATTGCAAGGTGCAATTCTGAAATTTTTTGCTTTTTCCTGCTAATCCTAGCATGATAAAGAAGATTCAAAGAGAGTGAGATGCCAGCTCCTTTCATTCAGTCAGTAGCTTCAAACATTTCTGGTATATGAAAAACATGTTTTTCAATGGCAAAAATCAATGAATATTGTAAATGCACAAACAGTAATATCTCCACATTGCACGGTGCAATTCTGAAATTTTTTGCTTTTTCCTGTTAATCCTAGCATGATAAAGAAGATTCAAAGAGAGTGAGATGCCAGCTCCTTTCATTCAGTCAGTAGCTTCAAACATTTCTGGTATATGAAAAACATGTTTTTCAATGGCAAAAATCAATGAATATTGTAAATGCACAAACAGTAATATCTCCACATTGCAAGGTGCAATTCTGAAATTTTTTGCTTTTTCCTGTTAATCCTAGCATGATAAAGAAGATTCAAAGAGAGTGAGATGCCAGCTCCTTTCATTCAGTCAGTAGCTTCAAACATTTCTGGTATATGAAAAACATGTTTTTCAATGGCAAAAATCAATGAATATTGTAAATGCACAAACAGTAATATCTCCACATTGCAAGGTGCAATTCTGAAATTTTTTGCTTTTTCCTGCTAATCCTAGCATGATAAAGAAGATTCAAAGAGAGTGAGATGCCAGCTCCTTTCATTCAGTCAGTAGCTTCAAACATTTCTGGTATATGAAAAACATGTTTTTCAATGGCAAAAATCAATGAATATTGTAAATGCACAAACAGTAATATCTCCACATTGCACGGTGCAATTCTGAAATTTTTAGCTTTTTCCTGTTAATCCTAGCATGATAAAGAAGATTCAAAGAGAGTGAGATGCCAGCTCCTTTCATTCAGTCAGTAGCTTCAAACATTTCTGGTATATGAAAAACATGTTTTTCAATGGCAAAAATCAATGAATATTGTAAATGCACAAACAGTAATATCTCCACATTGCATGGTGCAATTCTGAAATTTTTAGCTTTTTCCTGTTAATCCTAGCATGATAAAGAAGATTCAAAGAGAGTGAGATGCCAGCTCCTTTCATTCAGTCAGTAGCTTCAAACATTTCTGGTATATGAAAAACATGTTTTTCAATGGCAAAAATCAATGAATATTGTAAATGCACAAACAGTAATATCTCCACATTGCAAGGTGCAATTCTGAAATTTTTTGCTTTTTCCTGCTAATCCTAGCATGATAAAGAAGATTCAAAGAGAGTGAGATGCCAGCTCCTTTCATTCAGTCAGTAGCTTCAAACATTTCTGGTATATGAAAAACATGTTTTTCAATGGCAAAAATCAATGAATATTGTAAATGCACAAACAGTAATATCTCCACATTGCACGGTGCAATTCTGAAATTTTTTGCTTTTTCCTGTTAATCCTAGCATGATAAAGAAGATTCAAAGAGAGTGAGATGCCAGCTCCTTTCATTCAGTCAGTAGCTTCAAACATTTCTGGTATATGAAAAACATGTTTTTCAATGGCAAAAATCAATGAATATTGTAAATGCACAAACAGTAATATCTCCACATTGCAAGGTGCAATTCTGAAATTTTTTGCTTTTTCCTGCTAATCCTAGCATGATAAAGAAGATTCAAAGAGAGTGAGATGCCAGCTCCTTTCATTCAGTCAGTAGCTTCAAACATTTCTGGTATATGAAAAACATGTTTTTCAATGGCAAAAATCAATGAATATTGTAAATGCACAAACAGTAATATCTCCACATTGCACGGTGCAATTCTGAAATTTTTAGCTTTTTCCTGTTAATCCTAGCATGATAAAGAAGATTCAAAGAGAGTGAGATGCCAGCTCCTTTCATT
The DNA here is from genome assembly GCF_046119375.1 of Phyllobates terribilis. Lineage (NCBI taxonomy): Eukaryota > Metazoa > Chordata > Amphibia > Anura > Dendrobatidae > Phyllobates > Phyllobates terribilis. The sequence goes on along the minus strand of NW_027366569.1, from coordinate 45,849 downwards.
CAGTCATTAGCTTCAAACATTTCTGGTATATGAAAAACATGTTTTTCAATGGCAAAAATCAATGAATATTGTAAATGCACAAACAGTAATATCTCCACATTGCACGGTGCAATTCTGAAATTTTTAGCTTTTTCCTGTTAATCCTAGCATGATAAAGAAGATTCAAAGAGAGTGAGATGCCAGCTCCTTTCATTCAGTCAGTAGCTTCAAACATTTCTGGTATATGAAAAACATGTTTTTCAATGGCAAAAATCAATGAATATTGTAAATGCACAAACAGTAATATCTCCACATTGCAAGGTGCAATTCTGAAATTTTTTGCTTTTTCCTGTTAATCCTAGCATGATAAAGAAGATTCAAAGAGAGTGAGATGCCAGCTCCTTTCATTCAGTCAGTAGCTTCAAACATTTCTGGTATATGAAAAACATGTTTTTCAATGGCAAAAATCAATGAATATTGTAAATGCACAAACAGTAATATCTCCACATTGCACGGTGCAATTCTGAAATTTTTTGCTTTTTCCTGCTAATCCTAGCATGATAAAGAAGATTCAAAGAGAGTGAGATGCCAGCTCCTTTCATTCAGTCAGTAGCTTCAAACATTTCTGGTATATGAAAAACATGTTTTTCAATGGCAAAAATCAATGAATATTGTAAATGCACAAACAGTAATATCTCCACATTGCACGGTGCAATTCTGAAATTTTTAGCTTTTTCCTGTTAATCCTAGCATGATAAAGAAGATTCAAAGAGAGTGAGATGCCAGCTCCTTTCATTCAGTCAGTAGCTTCAAACATTTCTGGTATATGAAAAACATGTTTTTCAATGGCAAAAATCAATGAATATTGTAAATGCACAAACAGTAATATCTCCACATTGCAAGGTGCAATTCTGAAATTTTTTGCTTTTTCCTGCTAATCCTAGCATGATAAAGAAGATTCAAAGAGAGTGAGATGCCAGCTCCTTTCATTCAGTCAGTAGCTTCAAACATTTCTGGTATATGAAAAACATGTTTTTCAATGGCAAAAATCAATGAATATTGTAAATGCACAAACAGTAATATCTCCACATTGCACGGTGCAATTCTGAAATTTTTAGCTTTTTCCTGTTAATCCTAGCATGATAAAGAAGATTCAAAGAGAGTGAGATGCCAGCTCCTTTCATTCAGTCAGTAGCTTCAAACATTTCTGGTATATGAAAAACATGTTTTTCAATGGCAAAAATCAATGAATATTGTAAATGCACAAACAGTAATATCTCCACATTGCAAGGTGCAATTCTGAAATTTTTTGCTTTTTCCTGTTAATCCTAGCATGATAAAGAAGATTCAAAGAGAGTGAGATGCCAGCTCCTTTCATTCAGTCAGTAGCTTCAAACATTTCTGGTATATGAAAAACATGTTTTTCAATGGCAAAAATCAATGAATATTGTAAATGCACAAACAGTAATATCTCCACATTGCAAGGTGCAATTCTGAAATTTTTTGCTTTTTCCTGCTAATCCTAGCATGATAAAGAAGATTCAAAGAGAGTGAGATGCCAGCTCCTTTCATTCAGTCAGTAGCTTCAAACATTTCTGGTATATGAAAAACATGTTTTTCAATGGCAAAAATCAATGAATATTGTAAATGCACAAACAGTAATATCTCCACATTGCACGGTGCAATCCTGAAATTTTTAGCTTTTTCCTGTTAATCCTAGCATGATAAAGAAGATTCAAAGAGAGTGAGATGCCAGCTCCTTTCATTCAGTCAGTAGCTTCAAACATTTCTGGTATATGAAAAACATGTTTTTCAATGGCAAAAATCAATGAATATTGTAAATGCACAAACAGTAATATCTCCACATTGCAAGGTGCAATTCTGAAATTTTTTGCTTTTTCCTGCTAATCCTAGCATGATAAAGAAGATTCAAAGAGAGTGATATGCCAGCTCCTTTCATTCAGTCAGTAGCTTCAAACATTTCTGGTATATGAAAAACATGTTTTTCAATGGCAAAAATCAATGAATATTGTAAATGCACAAACAGTAATATCTCCACATTGCACGGTGCAATTCTGAAATTTTTAGCTTTTTCCTGTTAATCCTAGCATGATAAAGAAGATTCAAAGAGAGTGAGATGCCAGCTCCTTTCATTCAGTCATTAGCTTCAAACATTTCTGGTATATGAAAAACATGTTTTTCAATGGCAAAAATCAATGAATATTGTAAATGCACAAACAGTAATATCTCCACATTGCACGGTGCAATTCTGAAATTTTTAGCTTTTTCCTGTTAATCCTAGCATGATAAAGAAGATTCAAAGAGAGTGAGATGCCAGCTCCTTTCATTCAGTCAGTAGCTTCAAACATTTCTGGTATATGAAAAACATGTTTTTCAATGGCAAAAATCAATGAATATTGTAAATGCACAAACAGTAATATCTCCACATTGCAAGGTGCAATTCTGAAATTTTTTGCTTTTTCCTGTTAATCCTAGCATGATAAAGAAGATTCAAAGAGAGTGAGATGCCAGCTCCTTTCATTCAGTCAGTAGCTTCAAACATTTCTGGTATATGAAAAACATGTTTTTCAATGGCAAAAATCAATGAATATTGTAAATGCACAAACAGTAATATCTCCACATTGCAAGGTGCAATTCTGAAATTTTTTGCTTTTTCCTGCTAATCCTAGCATGATAAAGAAGATTCAAAGAGAGTGAGATGCCAGCTCCTTTCATTCAGTCAGTAGCTTCAAACATTTCTGGTATATGAAAAACATGTTTTTCAATGGCAAAAATCAATGAATATTGTAAATGCACAAACAGTAATATCTCCACATTGCACGGTGCAATTCTGAAATTTTTAGCTTTTTCCTGTTAATCCTAGCATGATAAAGAAGATTCAAAGAGAGTGAGATGCCAGCTCCTTTCATTCAGTCAGTAGCTTCAAACATTTCTGGTATATGAAAAACATGTTTTTCAATGGCAAAAATCAATGAATATTGTAAATGCACAAACATTAATATCTCCACATTGCAAGGTGCAATTCTGAAATTTTTAGCTTTTTCCTGTTAATCCTAGCATGATAAAGAAGATTCAAAGAGAGTGAGATGCCAGCTCCTTTCATTCAGTCAGTAGCTTCAAACATTTCTGGTATATGAAAAACATGTTTTTCAATGGCAAAAATCAATGAATATTGTAAATGCACAAACAGTAATATCTCCACATTGCAAGGTGCAATTCTGAAATTTTTTGCTTTTTCCTGTTAATCCTAGCATGATAAAGAAGATTCAAAGAGAGTGAGATGCCAGTTCCTTTCATTCAGTCAGTAGCTTCAAACATTTCTGGTATATGAAAAACATGTTTTTCAATGGCAAAAATCAATGAATATTGTAAATGCACAAACAGTAATATCTCCACATTGCAAGGTGCAATTCTGAAATTTTTTGCTTTTTCCTGCTAATCCTAGCATGATAAAGAAGATTCAAAGAGAGTGAGATGCCAGCTCCTTTCATTCAGTCAGTAGCTTCAAACATTTCTGGTATATGAAAAACATGTTTTTCAATGGCAAAAATCAATGAATATTGTAAATGCACAAACAGTAATATCTCCACATTGCACGGTGCAATTCTGAAATTTTTAGCTTTTTCCTGTTAATCCTAGCATGATAAAGAAGATTCAAAGAGAGTGAGATGCCAGCTCCTTTCATTCAGTCAGTAGCTTCAAACATTTCTGGTATATGAAAAACATGTTTTTCAATGGCAAAAATCAATGAATATTGTAAATGCACAAACAGTAATATCTCCACATTGCACGGTGCAATTCTGAAATTTTTAGCTTTTTCCTGTTAATCCTAGCATGATAAAGAAGATTCAAAGAGAGTGAGATGCCAGCTCCTTTCATTCAGTCAGTAGCTTCAAACATTTCTGGTATATGAAAAACATGTTTTTCAATGGCAAAAATCAATGAATATTGTAAATGCACAAACAGTAATATCTCCACATTGCAAGGTGCAATTCTGAAATTTTTTGCTTTTTCCTGTTAATCCTAGCATGATAAAGAAGATTCAAAGAGAGTGAGATGCCAGCTCCTTTCATTCAGTCAGTAGCTTCAAACATTTCTGGTATATGAAAAACATGTTTTTCAATGGCAAAAATCAATGAATATTGTAAATGCACAAACAGTAATATCTCCACATTGCACGGTGCAATTCTGAAATTTTTAGCTTTTTCCTGTTAATCCTAGCATGATAAAGAAGATTCAAAGAGAGTGAGATGCCAGCTCCTTTCATTCAGTCAGTAGCTTCAAACATTTCTGGTATATGAAAAACATGTTTTTCAATGGCAAAAATCAATGAATATTGTAAATGCACAAACAGTAATATCTCCACATTGCAAGGTGCAATTCTGAAATTTTTTGCTTTTTCCTGTTAATCCTAGCATGATAAAGAAGATTCAAAGAGAGTGAGATGCCAGCTCCTTTCATTCAGTCAGTAGCTTCAAACATTTCTGGTATATGAAAAACATGTTTTTCAATGGCAAAAATCAATGAATATTGTAAATGCACAAACAGTAATATCTCCACATTGCAAGGTGCAATTCTGAAATTTTTTGCTTTTTCCTGCTAATCCTAGCATGATAAAGAAGATTCAAAGAGAGTGAGATGCCAGCTCCTTTCATTCAGTCAGTAGCTTCAAACATTTCTGGTATATGAAAAACATGTTTTTCAATGGCAAAAATCAATGAATATTGTAAATGCACAAACAGTAATATCTCCACATTGCACGGTGCAATTCTGAAATTTTTAGCTTTTTCCTGTTAATCCTAGCATGATAAAGAAGATTCAAAGAGAGTGAGATGCCAGCTCCTTTCATTCAGTCAGTAGCTTCAAACATTTCTGGTATATGAAAAACATGTTTTTCAATGGCAAAAATCAATGAATATTGTAAATGCACAAACAGTAATATCTCCACATTGCAAGGTGCAATTCTGAAATTTTTTGCTTTTTCCTGCTAATCCTAGCATGATAAAGAAGATTCAAAGAGAGTGAGATGCCAGCTCCTTTCATTCAGTCAGTAGCTTCAAACATTTCTGGTATATGAAAAACATGTTTTTCAATGGCAAAAATCAATGAATATTGTAAATGCACAAACAGTAATATCTCCACATTGCACGCTGCAATTCTGAAATTTTTAGCTTTTTCCTGTTAATCCTAGCATGATAAAGAAGATTCAAAGAGAGTGAGATGCCAGCTCCTTTCATTCAGTCAGTAGCTTCAAACATTTCTGGTATATGAAAAACATGTTTTTCAATGGCAAAAATCAATGAATATTGTAAATGCACAAACAGTAATATCTCCACATTGCAAGGTGCAATTCTGAAATTTTTTGCTTTTTCCTGCTAATCCTAGCATGATAAAGAAGATTCAAAGAGAGTGAGATGCCAGCTCCTTTCATTCAGTCAGTAGCTTCAAACATTTCTGGTATATGAAAAACATGTTTTTCAATGGCAAAAATCAATGAATATTGTAAATGCACAAACAGTAATATCTCCACATTGCACGGTGCAATTCTGAAATTTTTAGCTTTTTCCTGTTAATCCTAGCATGATAAAGAAGATTCAAAGAGAGTGAGATGCCAGCTCCTTTCATTCAGTCAGTAGCTTCAAACATTTCTGGTATATGAAAAACATGTTTTTCAATGGCAAAAATCAATGAATATTGTAAATGCACAAACAGTAATATCTCCACATTGCAAGGTGCAATTCTGAAATTTTTTGCTTTTTCCTGCTAATCCTAGCATGATAAAGAAGATTCAAAGAGAGTGAGATGCCAGCTCCTTTCATTCAGTCAGTAGCTTCAAACATTTCTGGTATATGAAAAACATGTTTTTCAATGGCAAAAATCAATGAATATTGTAAATGCACAAACAGTAATATCTCCACATTGCAAGGTGCAATTCTGAAATTTTTTGCTTTTTCCTGCTAATCCTAGCATGATAAAGAAGATTCAAAGAGAGTGAGATGCCAGCTCCTTTCATTCAGTCAGTAGCTTCAAACATTTCTGGTATATGAAAAACATGTTTTTCAATGGCAAAAATCAATGAATATTGTAAATGCACAAACAGTAATATCTCCACATTGCACGGTGCAATTCTGAAATTTTTTGCTTTTTCCTGTTAATCCTAGCATGATAAAGAAGATTCAAAGAGAGTGAGATGCCAGCTCCTTTCATTCAGTCAGTAGCTTCAAACATTTCTGGTATATGAAAAACATGTTTTTCAATGGCAAAAATCAATGAATATTGTAAATGCACAAACAGTAATATCTCCACATTGCAAGGTGCAATTCTGAAATTTTTTGCTTTTTCCTGCTAATCCTAGCATGATAAAGAAGATTCAAAGAGAGTGAGATGCCAGCTCCTTTCATTCAGTCAGTAGCTTCAAACATTTCTGGTATATGAAAAACATGTTTTTCAATGGCAAAAATCAATGAATATTGTAAATGCACAAACAGTAATATCTCCACATTGCACGGTGCAATTCTGAAATTTTTAGCTTTTTCCTGTTAATCCTAGCATGATAAAGAAGATTCAAAGAGAGTGAGATGCCAGCTCCTTTCATTCAGTCATTAGCTTCAAACATTTCTGGTATATGAAAAACATGTTTTTCAATGGCAAAAATCAATGAATATTGTAAATGCACAAACAGTAATATCTCCACATTGCACGGTGCAATTCTGAAATTTTTAGCTTTTTCCTGTTAATCCTAGCATGATAAAGAAGATTCAAAGAGAGTGAGATGCCAGCTCCTTTCATTCAGTCAGTAGCTTCAAACATTTCTGGTATATGAAAAACATGTTTTTCAATGGCAAAAATCAATGAATATTGTAAATGCACAAACAGTAATATCTCCACATTGCAAGGTGCAATTCTGAAATTTTTGCTTTTTCCTGTTAATCCTAGCATGATAAAGAAGATACAAAGAGAGTGAGATGCCAGCTCCTTTTCATTCAGTCAGTAGCTTCAAACATTTCTGGTATATGAAAAACATGTTTTTCAATGGCAAAAATCAATGAATATTGTAAATGCACAAACAGTAATATCTCCACATTGCACGGTGCAATTCTGAAATTTTTAGCTTTTTCCTGTTAATCCTAGCATGATAAAGAAGATTCAAAGAGAGTGAGATGCCAGCTCCTTTCATTCAGTCAGTAGCTTCAAACATTTCTGGTATATGAAAAACATGTTTTTCAATGGCAAAAATCAATGAATATTGTAAATGCACAAACAGTAATATCTCCACATTGCAAGGTGCAATTCTGAAATTTTTTGCTTTTTCCTGTTAATCCTAGCATGATAAAGAAGATTCAAAGAGAGTGAGATGCCAGCTCCTTTCATTCAGTCAGTAGCTTCAAACATTTCTGGTATATGAAAAAACATGTTTTTCAATGGCAAAAATCAATGAATATTGTAAATGCACAAACAGTAATATCTCCACATTGCACGGTGCAATTCTGAAATTTTTAGCTTTTTCCTGTTAATCCTAGCATGATAAAGAAGATTCAAAGAGAGTGAGATGCCAGCTCCTTTCATTCAGTCAGTAGCTTCAAACATTTCTGGTATATGAAAAACATGTTTTTCAATGGCAAAAATCAATGAATATTGTAAATGCACAAACAGTAATATCTCCACATTGCAAGGTGCAATTCTGAAATTTTTTGCTTTTTCCTGCTAATCCTAGCATGATAAAGAAGATTCAAAGAGAGTGAGATGCCAGCTCCTTTCATTCAGTCAGTAGCTTCAAACATTTCTGGTATATGAAAAACATGTTTTTCAATGGCAAAAATCAATGAATATTGTAAATGCACAAACAGTAATATCTCCACATTGCACGGTGCAATTCTGAAATTTTTAGCTTTTTCCTGTTAATCCTAGCATGATAAAGAAGATTCAAAGAGAGTGAGATGCCAGCTCCTTTCATTCAGTCAGTAGCTTCAAACATTTCTGGTATATGAAAAACATGTTTTTCAATGGCAAAAATCAATGAATATTGTAAATGCACAAACAGTAATATCTCCACATTGCAAGGTGCAATTCTGAAATTTTTTGCTTTTTCCTGTTAATCCTAGCATGATAAAGAAGATTCAAAGAGAGTGAGATGCCAGCTCCTTTCATTCAGTCAGTAGCTTCAAACATTTCTGGTATATGAAAAACATGTTTTTCAATGGCAAAAATCAATGAATATTGTAAATGCACAAACAGTAATATCTCCACATTGCAAGGTGCAATTCTGAAATTTTTTGCTTTTTCCTGCTAATCCTAGCATGATAAAGAAGATTCAAAGAGAGTGAGATGCCAGCTCCTTTCATTCAGTCAGTAGCTTCAAACATTTCTGGTATATGAAAAACATGTTTTTCAATGGCAAAAATCAATGAATATTGTAAATGCACAAACAGTAATATCTCCACATTGCAAGGTGCAATTCTGAAATTTTTTGCTTTTTCCTGTTAATCCTAGCATGATAAAGAAGATTCAAAGAGAGTGAGATGCCAGCTCCTTTCATTCAGTCAGTAGCTTCAAACATTTCTGGTATATGAAAAACATGTTTTTCAATGGCAAAAATCAATGAATATTGTAAATGCACAAACAGTAATGTCTCCACATTGCAAGGTGCAATTCTGAAATTTTTTGCTTTTTCCTGCTAATCCTAGCATGATAAAGAAGATTCAAAGAGAGTGAGATGCCAGCTCCTTTCATTCAGTCAGTAGCTTCAAACATTTCTGGTATATGAAAAACATGTTTTTCAATGGCAAAAATCAATGAATATTGTAAATGCACAAACAGTAATATCTCCACATTGCACGGTGCAATTCTGAAATTTTTAGCTTTTTCCTGTTAATCCTAGCATGATAAAGAAGATTCAAAGAGAGTGAGATGCCAGCTCCTTTCATTCAGTCAGTAGCTTCAAACATTTCTGGTATATGAAAAACATGTTTTTCAATGGCAAAAATCAATGAATATTGTAAATGCACAAACAGTAATATCTCCACATTGCAAGGTGCAATTCTGAAATTTTTTGCTTTTTCCTGCTAATCCTAGCATGATAAAGAAGATTCAAAGAGAGTGAGATGCCAGCTCCTTTCATTCAGTCAGTAGCTTCAAACATTTCTGGTATATGAAAAACATGTTTTTCAATGGCAAAAATCAATGAATATTGTAAATGCACAAACAGTAATATCTCCACATTGCAAGGTGCAATTCTGAAATTTTTTGCTTTTTCCTGCTAATCCTAGCATGATAAAGAAGATTCAAAGAGAGTGAGATGCCAGCTCCTTTCATTCAGTCAGTAGCTTCAAACATTTCTGGTATATGAAAAACATGTTTTTCAATGGCAAAAATCAATGAATATTGTAAATGCACAAACAGTAATATCTCCACATTGCACGGTGCAATTCTGAAATTTTTAGCTTTTTCCTGTTAATCCTAGCATGATAAAGAAGATTCAAAGAGAGTGAGATGCCAGCTCCTTTCATTCAGTCAGTAGCTTCAAACATTTCTGGTATATGAAAAACATGTTTTTCAATGGCAAAAATCAATGAATATTGTAAATGCACAAACAGTAATATCTCCACATTGCAAGGTGCAATTCTGAAATTTTTTGCTTTTTCCTGCTAATCCTAGCATGATAAAGAAGATTCAAAGAGAGTGAGATGCCAGCTCCTTTCATTCAGTCAGTAGCTTCAAACATTTCTGGTATATGAAAAACATGTTTTTCAATGGCAAAAATCAATGAATATTGTAAATGCACAAACAGTAATATCTCCACATTGCACGGTGCAATTCTGAAATTTTTAGCTTTTTCCTGTTAATCCTAGCATGATAAAGAAGATTCAAAGAGAGTGAGATGCCAGCTCCTTTCATTCAGTCATTAGCTTCAAACATTTCTGGTATATGAAAAACATGTTTTTCAATGGCAAAAATCAATGAATATTGTAAATGCACAAACAGTAATATCTCCACATTGCACGGTGCAATTCTGAAATTTTTAGCTTTTTCCTGTTAATCCTAGCATGATAAAGAAGATTCAAAGAGAGTGAGATGCCAGCTCCTTTCATTCAGTCAGTAGCTTCAAACATTTCTGGTATATGAAAAACATGTTTTTCAATGGCAAAAATCAATGAATATTGTAAATGCACAATCAGTAATATCTCCACATTGCAAGGTGCAATTCTGAAATTTTTTGCTTTTTCCTGTTAATCCTAGCATGATAAAGAAGATTCAAAGAGAGTGAGATGCCAGCTACTTTCATTCAGTCAGTAGCTTCAAACATTTCTGGTATATGAAAAACATGTTTTTCAATGGCAAAAATCAATGAATATTGTAAATGCACAAACAGTAATATCTCCACATTGCACGGTGCAATTCTGAAATTTTTAGCTTTTTCCTGTTAATCCTAGCATGATAAAGAAGATTCAAAGAGAGTGAGATGCCAGCTCCTTTCATTCAGTCAGTAGCTTCAAACATTTCTGGTATATGAAAAACATGTTTTTCAATGGCAAAAATCAATGAATATTGTAAATGCACAAACAGTAATATCTCCACATTGCACGGTGCAATTCTGAAATTTTTAGCTTTTTCCTGTTAATCCTAGCATGATAAAGAAGATTCAAAGAGAGTGAGATGCCAGCTCCTTTCATTCAGTCAGTAGCTTCAAACATTTCTGGTATATGAAAAACATGTTTTTCAATGGCAAAAATCAATGAATATTGTAAATGCACAAACAGTAATATCTCCACATTGCAAGGTGCAATTCTGAAATTTTTTGCTTTTTCCTGTTAATCCTAGCATGATAAAGAAGATTCAAAGAGAGTGAGATGCCAGCTCCTTTCATTCAGTCAGTAGCTTCAAACATTTCTGGTATATGAAAAACATGTTTTTCAATGGCAAAAATCAATGAATATTGTAAATGCACAAACAGTAATATCTCCACATTGCAAGGTGCAATTCTGAAATTTTTTGCTTTTTCCTGCTAATCCTAGCATGATAAAGAAGATTCAAAGAGATTTAGATGCCAGCTCCTTTCATTCATTCAGTAGCTTCAAACATTTCTGGTATATGAAAAACATGTTTTTCAATGGCAAAAATCAATGAATATTGTAAATGCACAAACAGTAATATCTCCACATTGCACGGTGCAATTCTGAAATTTTTAGCTTTTTCCTGTTAATCCTAGCATGATAAAGAAGATTCAAAGAGAGTGAGATGCCAGCTCCTTTCATTCAGTCAGTAGCTTCAAACATTTCTGGTATATGAAAAACATGTTTTTCAATGGCAAAAATCAATGAATATTGTAAATGCACAAACAGTAATATCTCCACATTGCAAGGTGCAATTCTGAAATTTTTTGCTTTTTCCTGCTAATCCTAGCATGATAAAGAAGATTCAAAGAGAGTGAGATGCCAGCTCCTTTCATTCAGTCAGTAGCTTCAAACATTTCTGGTATATGAAAAACATGTTTTTCAATGGCAAAAATCAATGAATATTGTAAATGCACAAACAGTAATATCTCCACATTGCACGGTGCAATTCTGAAATTTTTAGCTTTTTCCTGTTAATCCTAGCATGATAAAGAAGATTCAAAGAGAGTGAGATGCCAGCTCCTTTCATTCAGTCAGTAGCTTCAAACATTTCTGGTATATGAAAAACATGTTTTTCAATGGCAAAAATCAATGAATATTGTAAATGCACAAACAGTAATATCTCCACATTGCAAGGTGCAATTCTGAAATTTTTTGCTTTTTCCTGTTAATCCTAGCATGATAAAGAAGATTCAAAGTGAGATGCCAGCTCCTTTCATTCAGTCAGTAGCTTCAAACATTTCTGGTATATGAAAAACATGTTTTTCAATGGCAAAAATCAATGAATATTGTAAATGCACAAACAGTAATATCTCCACATTGCAAGGTGCAATTCTGAAATTTTTTGCTTTTTCCTGCTAATCCTAGCATGATAAAGAAGATTCAAAGAGAGTGAGATGCCAGCTCCTTTCATTCAGTCAGTAGCTTCAAACATTTCTGGTATATGAAAAACATGTTTTTCAATGGCAAAAATCAATGAATATTGTAAATGCACAAACAGTAATATCTCCACATTGCACGGTGCAATTCTGAAATTTTTAGCTTTTTCCTGTTAATCCTAGCATGATAAAGAAGATTCAAAGAGAGTGAGATGACAGCTCCTTTCATTCAGTCAGTAGCTTTAAACATTTCTGGTATATGAAAAACATGTTTTTCAATGGCAAAAATCAATGAATATTGTAAATGCACAAACAGTAATATCTCCACATTGCACGGTGCAATTCTGAAATTTTTAGCTTTTTCCTGTTAATCCTAGCATGATAAAGAAGATTCAAAGAGAGTGAGATGCCAGCTCCTTTCATTCAGTCAGTAGCTTCAAACATTTCTGGTATATGAAAAACATGTTTTTCAATGGCAAAAATCAATGAATATTGTAAATGCACAAACAGTAATATCTCCATATTCCAAGGTGCAATTCTGAAATTTTTTGCTTTTTCCTGCTAATCCTAGCATGATAAAGAAGATTCAAAGAGAGTGAGATGCCAGCTCCTTTCATTCAGTCAGTAGCTTCAAACATTTCTGGTATATGAAAAACATGTTTTTCAATGGCAAAAATCAATGAATATTGTAAATGCACAAACAGTAATATCTCCACATTGCACGGTGCAATTCTGAAATTTTTAGCTTTTTCCTGTTAATCCTAGCATGATAAAGAAGATTCAAAGAGAGTGAGATGCCAGCTCCTTTCATTCAGTCATTAGCTTCAAACATTTCTGGTATATGAAAAACATGTTTTTCAATGGCAAAAATCAATGAATATTGTAAATGCACAAACAGTAATATCTCCACATTGCACGGTGCAATTCTGAAATTTTTAGCTTTTTCCTGTTAATCCTAGCATGATAAAGAAGATTCAAAGAGAGTGAGATGCCAGCTCCTTTCATTCAGTCAGTAGCTTCAAACATTTCTGGTATATGAAAAACATGTTTTTCAATGGCAAAAATCAATGAATATTGTAAATGCACAAACAGTAATATCTCCACATTGCAAGGTGCAATTCTGAAATTTTTTGCTTTTTCCTGTTAATCCTAGCATGATAAAGAAGATTCAAAGTGAGATGCCAGCTCCTTTCATTCAGTCAGTAGCTTCAAACATTTCTGGTATATGAAAAACATGTTTTTCAATGGCAAAAATCAATGAATATTGTAAATGCACAAACAGTAATATCTCCACATTGCAAGGTGCAATTCTGAAATTTTTTGCTTTTTCCTGCTAATCCTAGCATGATAAAGAAGATTCAAAGAGAGTGAGATGCCAGCTCCTTTCATTCAGTCAGTAGCTTCAAACATTTCTGGTATATGAAAAACATGTTTTTCAATGGCAAAAATCAATGAATATTGTAAATGCACAAACAGTAATATCTCCACATTGCACGGTGCAATTCTGAAATTTTTTGCTTTTTCCTGTTAATCCTAGCATGATAAAGAAGATACAAAGAGAGTGAGATGCCAGCTCCTTTCATTCAGTCAGTAGCTTCAAACATTTCTGGTATATGAAAAACATGTTTTTCAATGGCAAAAATCAATGAATATTGTAAATGCACAAACAGTAATATCTCCACATTGCACGGTGCAATTCTGAAATTTTTAGCTTTTTCCTGTTAATCCTAGCATGATAAAGAAGATTCAAAGAGAGTGAGATGCCAGCTCCTTTCATTCAGTCATTAGCTTCAAACATTTCTGGTATATGAAAAACATGTTTTTCAATGGCAAAAATCAATGAATATTGTAAATGCACAAACAGTAATATCTCCACATTGCACGGTGCAATTCTGAAATTTTTAGCTTTTTCCTGTTAATCCTAGCATGATAAAGAAGATTCAAAGAGAGTGAGATGCCAGCTCCTTTCATTCAGTCAGTAGCTTCAAACATTTCTGGTATATGAAAAACATGTTTTTCAATGGCAAAAATCAATGAATATTGTAAATGCACAAACAGTAATATCTCCATATTCCAAGGTGCAATTCTGAAATTTTTTGCTTTTTCCTGCTAATCCTAGCATGATAAAGAAGATTCAAAGAGAGTGAGATGCCAGCTCCTTTCATTCAGTCAGTAGCTTCAAACATTTCTGGTATATGAAAAACATGTTTTTCAATGGCAAAAATCAATGAATATTGTAAATGCACAAACAGTAATATCTCCACATTGCACGGTGCAATTCTGAAATTTTTAGCTTTTTCCTGTTAATCCTAGCATGATAAAGAAGATTCAAAGAGAGTGAGATGCCAGCTCCTTTCATTCAGTCATTAGCTTCAAACATTTCTGGTATATGAAAAACATGTTTTTCAATGGCAAAAATCAATGAATATTGTAAATGCACAAACAGTAATATCTCCACATTGCACGGTGCAATTCTGAAATTTTTAGCTTTTTCCTGTTAATCCTAGCATGATAAAGAAGATTCAAAGAGAGTGAGATGCCAGCTCCTTTCATTCAGTCAGTAGCTTCAAACATTTCTGGTATATGAAAAACATGTTTTTCAATGGCAAAAATCAATGAATATTGTAAATGCACAAACAGTAATATCTCCACATTGCAAGGTGCAATTCTGAAATTTTTTGCTTTTTCCTGTTAATCCTAGCATGATAAAGAAGATTCAAAGTGAGATGCCAGCTCCTTTCATTCAGTCAGTAGCTTCAAACATTTCTGGTATATGAAAAACATGTTTTTCAATGGCAAAAATCAATGAATATTGTAAATGCACAAACAGTAATATCTCCACATTGCAAGGTGCAATTCTGAAATTTTTTGCTTTTTCCTGCTAATCCTAGCATGATAAAGAAGATTCAAAGAGAGTGAGATGCCAGCTCCTTTCATTCAGTCAGTAGCTTCAAACATTTCTGGTATATGAAAAACATGTTTTTCAATGGCAAAAATCAATGAATATTGTAAATGCACAAACAGTAATATCTCCACATTGCACGGTGCAATTCTGAAATTTTTTGCTTTTTCCTGTTAATCCTAGCATGATAAAGAAGATTCAAAGAGAGTGAGATGCCAGCTCCTTTCATTCAGTCAGTAGCTTCAAACATTTCTGGTATATGAAAAACATGTTTTTCAATGGCAAAAATCAATGAATATTGTAAATGCACAAACAGTAATATCTCCACATTGCACGGTGCAATTCTGAAATTTTTAGCTTTTTCCTGTTAATCCTAGCATGATAAAGAAGATTCAAAGAGAGTGAGATGCCAGCTCCTTTCATTCAGTCATTAGCTTCAAACATTTCTGGTATATGAAAAACATGTTTTTCAATGGCAAAAATCAATGAATATTGTAAATGCACAAACAGTAATATCTCCACATTGCACGGTGCAATTCTGAAATTTTTAGCTTTTTCCTGTTAATCCTAGCATGATAAAGAAGATTCAAAGAGAGTGAGATGCCAGCTCCTTTCATTCAGTCAGTAGCTTCAAACATTTCTGGTATATGAAAAACATGTTTTTCAATGGCAAAAATCAATGAATATTGTAAATGCACAATCAGTAATATCTCCACATTGCAAGGTGCAATTCTGAAATTTTTTGCTTTTTCCTGTTAATCCTAGCATGATAAAGAAGATTCAAAGAGAGTGAGATGCCAGCTACTTTCATTCAGTCAGTAGCTTCAAACATTTCTGGTATATGAAAAACATGTTTTTCAATGGCAAAAATCAATGAATATTGTAAATGCACAAACAGTAATATCTCCACATTGCACGGTGCAATTCTGAAATTTTTAGCTTTTTCCTGTTAATCCTAGCATGATAAAGAAGATTCAAAGAGAGTGAGATGCCAGCTCCTTTCATTCAGTCAGTAGCTTCAAACATTTCTGGTATATGAAAAACATGTTTTTCAATGGCAAAAATCAATGAATATTGTAAATGCACAAACAGTAATATCTCCACATTGCACGGTGCAATTCTGAAATTTTTAGCTTTTTCCTGTTAATCCTAGCATGATAAAGAAGATTCAAAGAGAGTGAGATGCCAGCTCCTTTCATTCAGTCAGTAGCTTCAAACATTTCTGGTATATGAAAAACATGTTTTTCAATGGCAAAAATCAATGAATATTGTAAATGCACAAACAGTAATATCTCCACATTGCAAGGTGCAATTCTGAAATTTTTTGCTTTTTCCTGTTAATCCTAGCATGATAAAGAAGATTCAAAGAGAGTGAGATGCCAGCTCCTTTCATTCAGTCAGTAGCTTCAAACATTTCTGGTATATGAAAAACATGTTTTTCAATGGCAAAAATCAATGAATATTGTAAATGCACAAACAGTAATATCTCCACATTGCAAGGTGCAATTCTGAAATTTTTTGCTTTTTCCTGCTAATCCTAGCATGATAAAGAAGATTCAAAGAGATTTAGATGCCAGCTCCTTTCATTCATTCAGTAGCTTCAAACATTTCTGGTATATGAAAAACATGTTTTTCAATGGCAAAAATCAATGAATATTGTAAATGCACAAACAGTAATATCTCCACATTGCACGGTGCAATTCTGAAATTTTTAGCTTTTTCCTGTTAATCCTAGCATGATAAAGAAGATTCAAAGAGAGTGAGATGCCAGCTCCTTTCATTCAGTCAGTAGCTTCAAACATTTCTGGTATATGAAAAACATGTTTTTCAATGGCAAAAATCAATGAATATTGTAAATGCACAAACAGTAATATCTCCACATTGCAAGGTGCAATTCTGAAATTTTTTGCTTTTTCCTGCTAATCCTAGCATGATAAAGAAGATTCAAAGAGAGTGAGATGCCAGCTCCTTTCATTCAGTCAGTAGCTTCAAACATTTCTGGTATATGAAAAACATGTTTTTCAATGGCAAAAATCAATGAATATTGTAAATGCACAAACAGTAATATCTCCACATTGCAAGGTGCAATTCTGAAATTTTTTGCTTTTTCCTGCTAATCCTAGCATGATAAAGAAGATTCAAAGAGAGTGAGATGCCAGCTCCTTTCATTCAGTCAGTAGCTTCAAACATTTCTGGTATATGAAAAACATGTTTTTCAATGGCAAAAATCAATGAATATTGTAAATGCACAAACAGTAATATCTCCACATTGCACGGTGCAATTCTGAAATTTTTAGCTTTTTCCTGTTAATCCTAGCATGATAAAGAAGATTCAAAGAGAGTGAGATGCCAGCTCCTTTCATTCAGTCAGTAGCTTCAAACATTTCTGGTATATGAAAAACATGTTTTTCAATGGCAAAAATCAATGAATATTGTAAATGCACAAACAGTAATATCTCCACATTGCAAGGTGCAATTCTGAAATTTTTTGCTTTTTCCTGTTAATCCTAGCATGATAAAGAAGATTCAAAGAGAGTGAGATGCCAGCTCCTTTCATTCAGTCAGTAGCTTCAAACATTTCTGGTATATGAAAAACATGTTTTTCAATGGCAAAAATCAATGAATATTGTAAATGCACAAACAGTAATATCTCCACATTGCAAGGTGCAATTCTGAAATTTTTTGCTTTTTCCTGCTAATCCTAGCATGATAAAGAAGATTCAAAGAGAGTGAGATGCCAGCTCCTTTCATTCAGTCAGTAGCTTCAAACATTTCTGGTATATGAAAAACATGTTTTTCAATGGCAAAAATCAATGAATATTGTAAATGCACAAACAGTAATATCTCCACATTGCAAGGTGCAATTCTGAAATTTTTTGCTTTTTCCTGTTAATCCTAGCATGATAAAGAAGATTCAAAGAGAGTGAGATGCCAGCTCCTTTCATTCAGTCAGTAGCTTCAAACATTTCTGGTATATGAAAAACATGTTTTTCAATGGCAAAAATCAATGAATATTGTAAATGCACAAACAGTAATGTCTCCACATTGCAAGGTGCAATTCTGAAATTTTTTGCTTTTTCCTGCTAATCCTAGCATGATAAAGAAGATTCAAAGAGAGTGAGATGCCAGCTCCTTTCATTCAGTCAGTAGCTTCAAACATTTCTGGTATATGAAAAACATGTTTTTCAATGGCAAAAATCAATGAATATTGTAAATGCACAAACAGTAATATCTCCACATTGCACGGTGCAATTCTGAAATTTTTAGCTTTTTCCTGTTAATCCTAGCATGATAAAGAAGATTCAAAGAGAGTGAGATGCCAGCTCCTTTCATTCAGTCAGTAGCTTCAAACATTTCTGGTATATGAAAAACATGTTTTTCAATGGCAAAAATCAATGAATATTGTAAATGCACAAACAGTAATATCTCCACATTGCAAGGTGCAATTCTGAAATTTTTTGCTTTTTCCTGCTAATCCTAGCATGATAAAGAAGATTCAAAGAGAGTGAGATGCCAGCTCCTTTCATTCAGTCAGTAGCTTCAAACATTTCTGGTATATGAAAAACATGTTTTTCAATGGCAAAAATCAATGAATATTGTAAATGCACAAACAGTAATATCTCCACATTGCAAGGTGCAATTCTGAAATTTTTTGCTTTTTCCTGCTAATCCTAGCATGATAAAGAAGATTCAAAGAGAGTGAGATGCCAGCTCCTTTCATTCAGTCAGTAGCTTCAAACATTTCTGGTATATGAAAAACATGTTTTTCAATGGCAAAAATCAATGAATATTGTAAATGCACAAACAGTAATATCTCCACATTGCACGGTGCAATTCTGAAATTTTTAGCTTTTTCCTGTTAATCCTAGCATGATAAAGAAGATTCAAAGAGAGTGAGATGCCAGCTCCTTTCATTCAGTCAGTAGCTTCAAACATTTCTGGTATATGAAAAACATGTTTTTCAATGGCAAAAATCAATGAATATTGTAAATGCACAAACAGTAATATCTCCACATTGCAAGGTGCAATTCTGAAATTTTTTGCTTTTTCCTGCTAATCCTAGCATGATAAAGAAGATTCAAAGAGAGTGAGATGCCAGCTCCTTTCATTCAGTCAGTAGCTTCAAACATTTCTGGTATATGAAAAACATGTTTTTCAATGGCAAAAATCAATGAATATTGTAAATGCACAAACAGTAATATCTCCACATTGCACGGTGCAATTCTGAAATTTTTAGCTTTTTCCTGTTAATCCTAGCATGATAAAGAAGATTCAAAGAGAGTGAGATGCCAGCTCCTTTCATTCAGTCATTAGCTTCAAACATTTCTGGTATATGAAAAACATGTTTTTCAATGGCAAAAATCAATGAATATTGTAAATGCACAAACAGTAATATCTCCACATTGCACGGTGCAATTCTGAAATTTTTAGCTTTTTCCTGTTAATCCTAGCATGATAAAGAAGATTCAAAGAGAGTGAGATGCCAGCTCCTTTCATTCAGTCAGTAGCTTCAAACATTTCTGGTATATGAAAAACATGTTTTTCAATGGCAAAAATCAATGAATATTGTAAATGCACAATCAGTAATATCTCCACATTGCAAGGTGCAATTCTGAAATTTTTTGCTTTTTCCTGTTAATCCTAGCATGATAAAGAAGATTCAAAGAGAGTGAGATGCCAGCTACTTTCATTCAGTCAGTAGCTTCAAACATTTCTGGTATATGAAAAACATGTTTTTCAATGGCAAAAATCAATGAATATTGTAAATGCACAAACAGTAATATCTCCACATTGCACGGTGCAATTCTGAAATTTTTAGCTTTTTCCTGTTAATCCTAGCATGATAAAGAAGATTCAAAGAGAGTGAGATGCCAGCTCCTTTCATTCAGTCAGTAGCTTCAAACATTTCTGGTATATGAAAAACATGTTTTTCAATGGCAAAAATCAATGAATATTGTAAATGCACAAACAGTAATATCTCCACATTGCACGGTGCAATTCTGAAATTTTTAGCTTTTTCCTGTTAATCCTAGCATGATAAAGAAGATTCAAAGAGAGTGAGATGCCAGCTCCTTTCATTCAGTCAGTAGCTTCAAACATTTCTGGTATATGAAAAACATGTTTTTCAATGGCAAAAATCAATGAATATTGTAAATGCACAAACAGTAATATCTCCACATTGCAAGGTGCAATTCTGAAATTTTTTGCTTTTTCCTGTTAATCCTAGCATGATAAAGAAGATTCAAAGAGAGTGAGATGCCAGCTCCTTTCATTCAGTCAGTAGCTTCAAACATTTCTGGTATATGAAAAACATGTTTTTCAATGGCAAAAATCAATGAATATTGTAAATGCACAAACAGTAATATCTCCACATTGCAAGGTGCAATTCTGAAATTTTTTGCTTTTTCCTGCTAATCCTAGCATGATAAAGAAGATTCAAAGAGATTTAGATGCCAGCTCCTTTCATTCATTCAGTAGCTTCAAACATTTCTGGTATATGAAAAACATGTTTTTCAATGGCAAAAATCAATGAATATTGTAAATGCACAAACAGTAATATCTCCACATTGCACGGTGCAATTCTGAAATTTTTTGCTTTTTCCTGTTAATCCTAGCATGATAAAGAAGATTCAAAGTGAGATGCCAGCTCCTTTCATTCAGTCAGTAGCTTCAAACATTTCTGGTATATGAAAAACATGTTTTTCAATGGCAAAAATCAATGAATATTGTAAATGCACAAACAGTAATATCTCCACATTGCAAGGTGCAATTCTGAAATTTTTTGCTTTTTCCTGCTAATCCTAGCATGATAAAGAAGATTCAAAGAGAGTGAGATGCCAGCTCCTTTCATTCAGTCAGTAGCTTCAAACATTTCTGGTATATGAAAAACATGTTTTTCAATGGCAAAAATCAATGAATATTGTAAATGCACAAACAGTAATATCTCCACATTGCACGGTGCAATTCTGAAATTTTTAGCTTTTTCCTGTTAATCCTAGCATGATAAAGAAGATTCAAAGAGAGTGAGATGACAGCTCCTTTCATTCAGTCAGTAGCTTTAAACATTTCTGGTATATGAAAAACATGTTTTTCAATGGCAAAAATCAATGAATATTGTAAATGCACAAACAGTAATATCTCCACATTGCACGGTGCAATTCTGAAATTTTTAGCTTTTTCCTGTTAATCCTAGCATGATAAAGAAGATTCAAAGAGAGTGAGATGCCAGCTCCTTTCATTCAGTCAGTAGCTTCAAACATTTCTGGTATATGAAAAACATGTTTTTCAATGGCAAAAATCAATGAATATTGTAAATGCACAAACAGTAATATCTCCATATTCCAAGGTGCAATTCTGAAATTTTTTGCTTTTTCCTGCTAATCCTAGCATGATAAAGAAGATTCAAAGAGAGTGAGATGCCAGCTCCTTTCATTCAGTCAGTAGCTTCAAACATTTCTGGTATATGAAAAACATGTTTTTCAATGGCAAAAATCAATGAATATTGTAAATGCACAAACAGTAATATCTCCACATTGCACGGTGCAATTCTGAAATTTTTAGCTTTTTCCTGTTAATCCTAGCATGATAAAGAAGATTCAAAGAGAGTGAGATGCCAGCTCCTTTCATTCAGTCATTAGCTTCAAACATTTCTGGTATATGAAAAACATGTTTTTCAATGGCAAAAATCAATGAATATTGTAAATGCACAAACAGTAATATCTCCACATTGCACGGTGCAATTCTGAAATTTTTAGCTTTTTCCTGTTAATCCTAGCATGATAAAGAAGATTCAAAGAGAGTGAGATGCCAGCTCCTTTCATTCAGTCAGTAGCTTCAAACATTTCTGGTATATGAAAAACATGTTTTTCAATGGCAAAAATCAATGAATATTGTAAATGCACAAACAGTAATATCTCCACATTGCAAGGTGCAATTCTGAAATTTTTTGCTTTTTCCTGTTAATCCTAGCATGATAAAGAAGATTCAAAGTGAGATGCCAGCTCCTTTCATTCAGTCAGTAGCTTCAAACATTTCTGGTATATGAAAAACATGTTTTTCAATGGCAAAAATCAATGAATATTGTAAATGCACAAACAGTAATATCTCCACATTGCAAGGTGCAATTCTGAAATTTTTTGCTTTTTCCTGCTAATCCTAGCATGATAAAGAAGATTCAAAGAGAGTGAGATGCCAGCTCCTTTCATTCAGTCAGTAGCTTCAAACATTTCTGGTATATGAAAAACATGTTTTTCAATGGCAAAAATCAATGAATATTGTAAATGCACAAACAGTAATATCTCCACATTGCACGGTGCAATTCTGAAATTTTTTGCTTTTTCCTGTTAATCCTAGCATGATAAAGAAGATTCAAAGAGAGTGAGATGCCAGCTCCTTTCATTCAGTCAGTAGCTTCAAACATTTCTGGTATATGAAAAACATGTTTTTCAATGGCAAAAATCAATGAATATTGTAAATGCACAAACAGTAATATCTCCACATTGCACGGTGCAATTCTGAAATTTTTAGCTTTTTCCTGTTAATCCTAGCATGATAAAGAAGATTCAAAGAGAGTGAGATGCCAGCTCCTTTCATTCAGTCATTAGCTTCAAACATTTCTGGTATATGAAAAACATGTTTTTCAATGGCAAAAATCAATGAATATTGTAAATGCACAAACAGTAATATCTCCACATTGCACGGTGCAATTCTGAAATTTTTAGCTTTTTCCTGTTAATCCTAGCATGATAAAGAAGATTCAAAGAGAGTGAGATGCCAGCTCCTTTCATTCAGTCAGTAGCTTCAAACATTTCTGGTATATGAAAAACATGTTTTTCAATGGCAAAAATCAATGAATATTGTAAATGCACAATCAGTAATATCTCCACATTGCAAGGTGCAATTCTGAAATTTTTTGCTTTTTCCTGTTAATCCTAGCATGATAAAGAAGATTCAAAGAGAGTGAGATGCCAGCTACTTTCATTCAGTCAGTAGCTTCAAACATTTCTGGTATATGAAAAACATGTTTTTCAATGGCAAAAATCAATGAATATTGTAAATGCACAAACAGTAATATCTCCACATTGCACGGTGCAATTCTGAAATTTTTAGCTTTTTCCTGTTAATCCTAGCATGATAAAGAAGATTCAAAGAGAGTGAGATGCCAGCTCCTTTCATTCAGTCAGTAGCTTCAAACATTTCTGGTATATGAAAAACATGTTTTTCAATGGCAAAAATCAATGAATATTGTAAATGCACAAACAGTAATATCTCCACATTGCACGGTGCAATTCTGAAATTTTTAGCTTTTTCCTGTTAATCCTAGCATGATAAAGAAGATTCAAAGAGAGTGAGATGCCAGCTCCTTTCATTCAGTCAGTAGCTTCAAACATTTCTGGTATATGAAAAACATGTTTTTCAATGGCAAAAATCAATGAATATTGTAAATGCACAAACAGTAATATCTCCACATTGCAAGGTGCAATTCTGAAATTTTTTGCTTTTTCCTGTTAATCCTAGCATGATAAAGAAGATTCAAAGAGAGTGAGATGCCAGCTCCTTTCATTCAGTCAGTAGCTTCAAACATTTCTGGTATATGAAAAACATGTTTTTCAATGGCAAAAATCAATGAATATTGTAAATGCACAAACAGTAATATCTCCACATTGCAAGGTGCAATTCTGAAATTTTTTGCTTTTTCCTGCTAATCCTAGCATGATAAAGAAGATTCAAAGAGATTTAGATGCCAGCTCCTTTCATTCATTCAGTAGCTTCAAACATTTCTGGTATATGAAAAACATGTTTTTCAATGGCAAAAATCAATGAATATTGTAAATGCACAAACAGTAATATCTCCACATTGCACGGTGCAATTCTGAAATTTTTAGCTTTTTCCTGTTAATCCTAGCATGATAAAGAAGATTCAAAGAGAGTGAGATGCCAGCTCCTTTCATTCAGTCAGTAGCTTCAAACATTTCTGGTATATGAAAAACATGTTTTTCAATGGCAAAAATCAATGAATATTGTAAATGCACAAACAGTAATATCTCCACATTGCAAGGTGCAATTCTGAAATTTTTTGCTTTTTCCTGCTAATCCTAGCATGATAAAGAAGATTCAAAGAGAGTGAGATGCCAGCTCCTTTCATTCAGTCAGTAGCTTCAAACATTTCTGGTATATGAAAAACATGTTTTTCAATGGCAAAAATCAATGAATATTGTAAATGCACAAACAGTAATATCTCCACATTGCACGGTGCAATTCTGAAATTTTTAGCTTTTTCCTGTTAATCCTAGCATGATAAAGAAGATTCAAAGAGAGTGAGATGCCAGCTCCTTTCATTCAGTCAGTAGCTTCAAACATTTCTGGTATATGAAAAACATGTTTTTCAATGGCAAAAATCAATGAATATTGTAAATGCACAAACAGTAATATCTCCACATTGCAAGGTGCAATTCTGAAATTTTTTGCTTTTTCCTGTTAATCCTAGCATGATAAAGAAGATTCAAAGTGAGATGCCAGCTCCTTTCATTCAGTCAGTAGCTTCAAACATTTCTGGTATATGAAAAACATGTTTTTCAATGGCAAAAATCAATGAATATTGTAAATGCACAAACAGTAATATCTCCACATTGCAAGGTGCAATTCTGAAATTTTTTGCTTTTTCCTGCTAATCCTAGCATGATAAAGAAGATTCAAAGAGAGTGAGATGCCAGCTCCTTTCATTCAGTCAGTAGCTTCAAACATTTCTGGTATATGAAAAACATGTTTTTCAATGGCAAAAATCAATGAATATTGTAAATGCACAAACAGTAATATCTCCACATTGCACGGTGCAATTCTGAAATTTTTAGCTTTTTCCTGTTAATCCTAGCATGATAAAGAAGATTCAAAGAGAGTGAGATGACAGCTCCTTTCATTCAGTCAGTAGCTTTAAACATTTCTGGTATATGAAAAACATGTTTTTCAATGGCAAAAATCAATGAATATTGTAAATGCACAAACAGTAATATCTCCACATTGCACGGTGCAATTCTGAAATTTTTAGCTTTTTCCTGTTAATCCTAGCATGATAAAGAAGATTCAAAGAGAGTGAGATGCCAGCTCCTTTCATTCAGTCAGTAGCTTCAAACATTTCTGGTATATGAAAAACATGTTTTTCAATGGCAAAAATCAATGAATATTGTAAATGCACAAACAGTAATATCTCCATATTCCAAGGTGCAATTCTGAAATTTTTTGCTTTTTCCTGCTAATCCTAGCATGATAAAGAAGATTCAAAGAGAGTGAGATGCCAGCTCCTTTCATTCAGTCAGTAGCTTCAAACATTTCTGGTATATGAAAAACATGTTTTTCAATGGCAAAAATCAATGAATATTGTAAATGCACAAACAGTAATATCTCCACATTGCACGGTGCAATTCTGAAATTTTTAGCTTTTTCCTGTTAATCCTAGCATGATAAAGAAGATTCAAAGAGAGTGAGATGCCAGCTCCTTTCATTCAGTCATTAGCTTCAAACATTTCTGGTATATGAAAAACATGTTTTTCAATGGCAAAAATCAATGAATATTGTAAATGCACAAACAGTAATATCTCCACATTGCACGGTGCAATTCTGAAATTTTTAGCTTTTTCCTGTTAATCCTAGCATGATAAAGAAGATTCAAAGAGAGTGAGATGCCAGCTCCTTTCATTCAGTCAGTAGCTTCAAACATTTCTGGTATATGAAAAACATGTTTTTCAATGGCAAAAATCAATGAATATTGTAAATGCACAAACAGTAATATCTCCACATTGCAAGGTGCAATTCTGAAATTTTTTGCTTTTTCCTGTTAATCCTAGCATGATAAAGAAGATTCAAAGTGAGATGCCAGCTCCTTTCATTCAGTCAGTAGCTTCAAACATTTCTGGTATATGAAAAACATGTTTTTCAATGGCAAAAATCAATGAATATTGTAAATGCACAAACAGTAATATCTCCACATTGCAAGGTGCAATTCTGAAATTTTTTGCTTTTTCCTGCTAATCCTAGCATGATAAAGAAGATTCAAAGAGAGTGAGATGCCAGCTCCTTTCATTCAGTCAGTAGCTTCAAACATTTCTGGTATATGAAAAACATGTTTTTCAATGGCAAAAATCAATGAATATTGTAAATGCACAAACAGTAATATCTCCACATTGCACGGTGCAATTCTGAAATTTTTTGCTTTTTCCTGTTAATCCTAGCATGATAAAGAAGATTCAAAGAGAGTGAGATGCCAGCTCCTTTCATTCAGTCAGTAGCTTCAAACATTTCTGGTATATGAAAAACATGTTTTTCAATGGCAAAAATCAATGAATATTGTAAATGCACAAACAGTAATATCTCCACATTGCACGGTGCAATTCTGAAATTTTTAGCTTTTTCCTGTTAATCCTAGCATGATAAAGAAGATTCAAAGAGAGTGAGATGCCAGCTCCTTTCATTCAGTCATTAGCTTCAAACATTTCTGGTATATGAAAAACATGTTTTTCAATGGCAAAAATCAATGAATATTGTAAATGCACAAACAGTAATATCTCCACATTGCACGGTGCAATTCTGAAATTTTTAGCTTTTTCCTGTTAATCCTAGCATGATAAAGAAGATTCAAAGAGAGTGAGATGCCAGCTCCTTTCATTCAGTCAGTAGCTTCAAACATTTCTGGTATATGAAAAACATGTTTTTCAATGGCAAAAATCAATGAATATTGTAAATGCACAAACAGTAATATCTCCACATTGCAAGGTGCAATTCTGAAATTTTTTGCTTTTTCCTGTTAATCCTAGCATGATAAAGAAGATTCAAAGAGAGTGAGATGCCAGCTCCTTTCATTCAGTCATTAGCTTCAAACATTTCTGGTATATGAAAAACATGTTTTTCAATGGCAAAAATCAATGAATATTGTAAATGCACAAACAGTAATATCTCCACATTGCACGGTGCAATTCTGAAATTTTTAGCTTTTTCCTGTTAATCCTAGCATGATAAAGAAGATTCAAAGAGAGTGAGATGCCAGCTCCTTTCATTCAGTCAGTAGCTTCAAACATTTCTGGTATATGAAAAACATGTTTTTCAATGGCAAAAATCAATGAATATTGTAAATGCACAAACAGTAATATCTCCACATTGCAAGGTGCAATTCTGAAATTTTTTGCTTTTTCCTGTTAATCCTAGCATGATAAAGAAGATTCAAAGAGAGTGAAATGCCAGCTCCTTTCATTCAGTGAGTAGCTTCAAACATTTCTGGTATATGAAAAACATGTTTTTCAATGGCAAAAATCAATGAATATTGTAAATGCACAAACAGTAATATCTCCACATTGCAAGGTGCAATTCTGAAATTTTTTGCTTTTTCCTGCTAATCCTAGCATGATAAAGAAGATTCAAAGAGAGTGAGATGCCAGCTCCTTTCATTCAGTCAGTAGCTTCAAACATTTCTGGTATATGAAAAACATGTTTTTCAATGGCAAAAATCAATGAATATTGTAAATGCACAAACAGTAATATCTCCACATTGCACGGTGCAATTCTGAAATTTTTAGCTTTTTCCTGTTAATCCTAGCATGATAAAGAAGATTCAAAGAGAGTGAGATGCCAGCTCCTTTCATTCAGTCAGTAGCTTCAAACATTTCTGGTATATGAAAAACATGTTTTTCAATGGCAAAAATCAATGAATATTGTAAATGCACAAACAGTAATATCTCCACATTGCAAGGTGCAATTCTGAAATTTTTTGCTTTTTCCTGCTAATCCTAGCATGATAAAGAAGATTCAAAGAGAGTGAGATGCCAGCTCCTTTCATTCAGTCAGTAGCTTCAAACATTTCTGGTATATGAAAAACATGTTTTTCAATGGCAAAAATCAATGAATATTGTAAATGCACAAACAGTAATATCTCCACATTGCAAGGTGCAATTCTGAAATTTTTTGCTTTTTCCTGTTAATCCTAGCATGATAAAGAAGATTCAAAGAGAGTGAGATGCCAGCTCCTTTCATTCAGTCAGTAGCTTCAAACATTTCTGTTATATGAAAAACATGTTTTTCAATGGCAAAAATCAATGAATATTGTAAATGCACAAACAGTAATATCTCCACATTGCAAGGTGCAATTCTGAAATTTTTTGCTTTTTCCTGCTAATCCTAGCATGATAAAGAAGATTCAAAGAGAGTGAGATGCCAGCTCCTTTCATTCAGTCAGTAGCTTCAAACATTTCTGGTATATGAAAAACATGTTTTTCAATGGCAAAAATCAATGAATATTGTAAATGCACAAACAGTAATATCTCCACATTGCACGGTGCAATTCTGAAATTTTTAGCTTTTTCCTGTTAATCCTAGCATGATAAAGAAGATTCAAAGAGAGTGAGATGCCAGCTCCTTTCATTCAGTCATTAGCTTCAAACATTTCTGGTATATGAAAAACATGTTTTTCAATGGCAAAAATCAATGAATATTGTAAATGCACAAACAGTAATATCTCCACATTGCACGGTGCAATTCTGAAATTTTTAGCTTTTTCCTGTTAATCCTAGCATGATAAACAAGATTCAAAGAGAGTGAGATGCCAGCTCCTTTCATTCAGTCAGTAGCTTCAAACATTTCTGGTATATGAAAAACATGTTTTTCAATGGCAAAAATCAATGAATATTGTAAATGCACAAACAGTAATATCTCCACATTGCAAGGTGCAATTCTGAAATTTTTTGCTTTTTCCTGCTAATCCTAGCATGATAAAGAAGATTCAAAGAGAGTGAGATGCCAGCTCCTTTCATTCAGTCAGTAGCTTCAAACATTTCTGGTATATGAAAAACATGTTTTTCAATGGCAAAAATCAATGAATATTGTAAATGCACAAACAGTAATATCTCCACATTGCACGGTGCAATTCTGAAATTTTTTGCTTTTTCCTGTTAATCCTAGCATGATAAAGAAGATTCAAAGAGAGTGAGATGCCAGCTCCTTTCATTCAGTCATTAGCTTCAAACATTTCTGGTATATGAAAAACATGTTTTTCAATGGCAAAAATCAATGAATATTGTAAATGCACAAACAGTAATATCTCCACATTGCACGGTGCAATTCTGAAATTTTTAGCTTTTTCCTGTTAATCCTAGCATGATAAAGAAGATTCAAAGAGAGTGAGATGCCAGCTCCTTTCATTCAGTCAGTAGCTTCAAACATTTCTGGTATATGAAAAACATGTTTTTCAATGGCAAAAATCAATGAATATTGTAAATGCACAAACAGTAATATCTCCACATTGCAAGGTGCAATTCTGAAATTTTTTGCTTTTTCCTGTTAATCCTAGCATGATAAAGAAGATTCAAAGAGAGTGAGATGCCAGCTCCTTTCATTCAGTCAGTAGCTTCAAACATTTCTGGTATATGAAAAACATGTTTTTCAATGGCAAAAATCAATGAATATTGTAAATGCACAAACAGTAATATCTCCACATTGCAAGGTGCAATTCTGAAATTTTTTGCTTTTTCCTGCTAATCCTAGCATGATAAAGAAGATTCAAAGAGAGTGAGATGCCAGCTCCTTTCATTCAGTCAGTAGCTTCAAACATTTCTGGTATATGAAAAACATGTTTTTCAATGGCAAAAATCAATGAATATTGTAAATGCACAAACAGTAATATCTCCACATTGCACGGTGCAATTCTGAAATTTTTAGCTTTTTCCTGTTAATCCTAGCATGATAAAGAAGATTCAAAGAGAGTGAGATGCCAGCTCCTTTCATTCAGTCAGTAGCTTCAAACATTTCTGGTATATGAAAAACATGTTTTTCAATGGCAAAAATCAATGAATATTGTAAATGCACAAACAGTAATATCTCCACATTGCAAGGTGCAATTCTGAAATTTTTTGCTTTTTCCTGCTAATCCTAGCATGATAAAGAAGATTCAAAGAGAGTGAGATGACAGTTCCTTTCATTCAGTCAGTAGCTTCAAACATTTCTGGTATATGAAAAACATGTTTTTCAATGGCAAAAATCAATGAATATTGTAAATGCACAAACAGTAATATCTCCACATTGCACGGTGCAATTCTGAAATTTTTAGCTTTTTCCTGTTAATCCTAGCATGATAAAGAAGATTCAAAGAGAGTGAGATGCCAGCTCCTTTCATTCAGTCAGTAGCTTCAAACATTTCTGGTATATGAAAAACATGTTTTTCAATGGCAAAAATCAATGAATATTGTAAATGCACAAACAGTAATATCTCCACATTGCAAGGTGCAATTCTGAAATTTTTTGCTTTTTCCTGTTAATCCTAGCATGATAAAGAAGATTCAAAGAGAGTGAGATGCCAGCTCCTTTCATTCAGTCAGTAGCTTCAAACATTTCTGGTATATGAAAAACATGTTTTTCAATGGCAAAAATCAATGAATATTGTAAATGCACAAACAGTAATATCTCCACATTGCAAGGTGCAATTCTGAAATTTTTTGCTTTTTCCTGCTAATCCTAGCATGATAAAGAAGATTCAAAGAGAGTGAGATGCCAGCTCCTTTCATTCAGTCAGTAGCTTCAAACATTTCTGGTATATGAAAAACATGTTTTTCAATGGCAAAAATCAATGAATATTGTAAATGCACAAACAGTAATATCTCCACATTGCACGGTGCAATTCTGAAATTTTTAGCTTTTTCCTGTTAATC
Organism: Phyllobates terribilis; assembly: GCF_046119375.1. Lineage (NCBI taxonomy): Eukaryota > Metazoa > Chordata > Amphibia > Anura > Dendrobatidae > Phyllobates > Phyllobates terribilis. Next base: position 15,275 of record NW_027366569.1, on the reverse strand, counting down.
CTAGCATGATAAAGAAGATTCAAAGAGAGTGAGATGCCAGCTCCTTTCATTCAGTCAGTAGCTTCAAACATTTCTGATATATGAAAAACATGTTTTTCAATGGCAAAAATCAATGAATATTGTAAATGCACAAACAGTAATATCTCCACATTGCAAGGTGCAATTCTGAAATTTTTTGCTTTTTCCTGCTAATCCTAGCATGATAAAGAAGATTCAAAGAGAGTGAGATGCCAGCTCCTTTCATTCAGTCAGTAGCTTCAAACATTTCTGGTATATGAAAAACATGTTTTTCAATGGCAAAAATCAATGAATATTGTAAATGCACAAACAGTAATATCTCCACATTGCACGGTGCAATTCTGAAATTTTTAGCTTTTTCCTGTTAATCCTAGCATGATAAAGAAGATTCAAAGAGAGTGAGATGCCAGCTCCTTTCATTCAGTCAGTAGCTTCAAACATTTCTGGTATATGAAAAACATGTTTTTCAATGGCAAAAATCAATGAATATTGTAAATGCACAAACAGTAATATCTCCACATTGCAAGGTGCAATTCTGAAATTTTTTGCTTTTTCCTGTTAATCCTAGCATGATAAAGAAGATTCAAAGAGAGTGAGATGCCAGCTCCTTTCATTCAGTCAGTAGCTTCAAACATTTCTGGTATATGAAAAACATGTTTTTCAATGGCAAAAATCAATGAATATTGTAAATGCACAAACAGTAATATCTCCACATTGCAAGGTGCAATTCTGAAATTTTTTGCTTTTTCCTGTTAATCCTAGCATGATAAAGAAGATTCAAAGAGAGTGAGATGCCAGCTCCTTTCATTCAGTCAGTAGCTTCAAACATTTCTGGTATATGAAAAACGTTTTTCAATGGCAAAAATCAATGAATATTGTAAATGCACAAACAGTAATATCTCCACATTGCACGGTGCAATTCTGAAATTTTTAGCTTTTTCCTGTTAATCCTAGCATGATAAAGAAGATTCAAAGAGAGTGAGATGCCAGCTCCTTTCATTCAGTCAGTAGCTTCAAACATTTCTGGTATATGAAAAACATGTTTTTCAATGGCAAAAATCAATGAATATTGTAAATGCACAAACAGTAATATCTCCACATTGCAAGGTGCAATTCTGAAATTTTTTGCTTTTTCCTGCTAATCCTAGCATGATAAAGAAGATTCAAAGAGAGTGAGATGCCAGCTCCTTTCATTCAGTCAGTAGCTTCAAACATTTCTGGTATATGAAAAACATGTTTTTCAATGGCAAAAATCAATGAATATTGTAAATGCACAAACAGTAATATCTCCACATTGCACGGTGCAATTCTGAAATTTTTAGCTTTTTCCTGTTAATCCTAGCATGATAAAGAAGATTCAAAGAGAGTGAGATGCCAGCTCCTTTCATTCAGTCATTAGCTTCAAACATTTCTGGTATATGAAAAACATGTTTTTCAATGGCAAAAATCAATGAATATTGTAAATGCACAAACAGTAATATCTCCACATTGCACGGTGCAATTCTGAAATTTTTAGCTTTTTCCTGTTAATCCTAGCATGATAAAGAAGATTCAAAGAGAGTGAGATGCCAGCTCCTTTCATTCAGTCAGTAGCTTCAAACATTTCTGGTATATGAAAAACATGTTTTTCAATGGCAAAAATCAATGAATATTGTAAATGCACAAACAGTAATATCTCCACATTGCAAGGTGCAATTCTGAAATTTTTTGCTTTTTCCTGTTAATCCTAGCATGATAAAGAAGATTCAAAGAGAGTGAGATGCCAGCTCCTTTCATTCAGTCAGTAGCTTCAAACATTTCTGGTATATGAAAAACATGTTTTTCAATGGCAAAAATCAATGAATATTGTAAATGCACAAACAGTAATATCTCCACATTGCAAGGTGCAATTCTGAAATTTTTTGCTTTTTCCTGCTAATCCTAGCATGATAAAGAAGATTCAAAGAGAGTGAGATGCCAGCTCCTTTCATTCAGTCAGTAGCTTCAAACATTTCTGGTATATGAAAAACATGTTTTTCAATGGCAAAAATCAATGAATATTGTAAATGCACAAACAGTAATATCTCCACATTGCACGGTGCAATTCTGAAATTTTTAGCTTTTTCCTGTTAATCCTAGCATGATAAAGAAGATTCAAAGAGAGTGAGATGCCAGCTCCTTTCATTCAGTCAGTAGCTTCAAACATTTCTGGTATATGAAAAACATGTTTTTCAATGGCAAAAATCAATGAATATTGTAAATGCACAAACAGTAATATCTCCACATTGCAAGGTGCAATTCTGAAATTTTTTGCTTTTTCCTGCTAATCCTAGCATGATAAAGAAGATTCAAAGAGAGTGAGATGACAGCTCCTTTCATTCAGTCAGTAGCTTCAAACATTTCTGGTATATGAAAAACATGTTTTTCAATGGCAAAAATCAATGAATATTGTAAATGCACAAACAGTAATATCTCCACATTGCACGGTGCAATTCTGAAATTTTTAGCTTTTTCCTGTTAATCCTAGCATGATAAAGAAGATTCAAAGAGAGTGAGATGCCAGCTCCTTTCATTCAGTCAGTAGCTTCAAACATTTCTGGTATATGAAAAACATGTTTTTCAATGGCAAAAATCAATGAATATTGTAAATGCACAAACAGTAATATCTCCACATTGCAAGGTGCAATTCTGAAATTTTTTGCTTTTTCCTGTTAATCCTAGCATGATAAAGAAGATTCAAAGAGAGTGAGATGCCAGCTCCTTTCATTCAGTCAGTAGCTTCAAACATTTCTGGTATATGAAAAACATGTTTTTCAATGGCAAAAATCAATGAATATTGTAAATGCACAAACAGTAATATCTCCACATTGCAAGGTGCAATTCTGAAATTTTTTGCTTTTTCCTGCTAATCCTAGCATGATAAAGAAGATTCAAAGAGAGTGAGATGCCAGCTCCTTTCATTCAGTCAGTAGCTTCAAACATTTCTGGTATATGAAAAACATGTTTTTCAATGGCAAAAATCAATGAATATTGTAAATGCACAAACAGTAATATCTCCACATTGCACGGTGCAATTCTGAAATTTTTAGCTTTTTCCTGTTAATCCTAGCATGATAAAGAAGATTCAAAGAGAGTGAGATGCCAGCTCCTTTCATTCAGTCAGTAGCTTCAAACATTTCTGATATATGAAAAACATGTTTTTCAATGGCAAAAATCAATGAATATTGTAAATGCACAAACAGTAATATCTCCACATTGCAAGGTGCAATTCTGAAATTTTTTGCTTTTTCCTGCTAATCCTAGCATGATAAAGAAGATTCAAAGAGAGTGAGATGCCAGCTCCTTTCATTCAGTCAGTAGCTTCAAACATTTCTGGTATATGAAAAACATGTTTTTCAATGGCAAAAATCAATGAATATTGTAAATGCACAAACAGTAATATCTCCACATTGCACGGTGCAATTCTGAAATTTTTAGCTTTTTCCTGTTAATCCTAGCATGATAAAGAAGATTCAAAGAGAGTGAGATGCCAGCTCCTTTCATTCAGTCAGTAGCTTCAAACATTTCTGGTATATGAAAAACATGTTTTTCAATGGCAAAAATCAATGAATATTGTAAATGCACAAACAGTAATATCTCCACATTGCACGGTGCAATTCTGAAATTTTTAGCTTTTTCCTGTTAATCCTAGCATGATAAAGAAGATTCAAAGAGAGTGAGATGCCAGCTCCTTTCATTCAGTCAGTAGCTTCAAACATTTCTGGTATATGAAAAACATGTTTTTCAATGGCAAAAATCAATGAATATTGTAAATGCACAAACAGTAATATCTCCACATTGCAAGGTGCAATTCTGAAATTTTTTGCTTTTTCCTGCTAATCCTAGCATGATAAAGAAGATTCAAAGAGAGTGAGATGACAGCTCCTTTCATTCAGTCAGTAGCTTCAAACATTTCTGGTATATGAAAAACATGTTTTTCAATGGCAAAAATCAATGAATATTGTAAATGCACAAACAGTAATATCTCCACATTGCACGGTGCAATTCTGAAATTTTTAGCTTTTTCCTGTTAATCCTAGCATGATAAAGAAGATTCAAAGAGAGTGAGATGCCAGCTCCTTTCATTCAGTCAGTAGCTTCAAACATTTCTGGTATATGAAAAACATGTTTTTCAATGGCAAAAATCAATGAATATTGTAAATGCACAAACAGTAATATCTCCACATTGCAAGGTGCAATTCTGAAATTTTTTGCTTTTTCCTGTTAATCCTAGCATGATAAAGAAGATTCAAAGAGAGTGAGATGCCAGCTCCTTTCATTCAGTCAGTAGCTTCAAACATTTCTGGTATATGAAAAACATGTTTTTCAATGGCAAAAATCAATGAATATTGTAAATGCACAAACAGTAATATCTCCACATTGCAAGGTGCAATTCTGAAATTTTTTGCTTTTTCCTGCTAATCCTAGCATGATAAAGAAGATTCAAAGAGAGTGAGATGCCAGCTCCTTTCATTCAGTCAGTAGCTTCAAACATTTCTGGTATATGAAAAACATGTTTTTCAATGGCAAAAATCAATGAATATTGTAAATGCACAAACAGTAATATCTCCACATTGCACGGTGCAATTCTGAAATTTTTAGCTTTTTCCTGTTAATCCTAGCATGATAAAGAAGATTCAAAGAGAGTGAGATGCCAGCTCCTTTCATTCAGTCAGTAGCTTCAAACATTTCTGATATATGAAAAACATGTTTTTCAATGGCAAAAATCAATGAATATTGTAAATGCACAAACAGTAATATCTCCACATTGCAAGGTGCAATTCTGAAATTTTTTGCTTTTTCCTGCTAATCCTAGCATGATAAAGAAGATTCAAAGAGAGTGAGATGCCAGCTCCTTTCATTCAGTCAGTAGCTTCAAACATTTCTGGTATATGAAAAACATGTTTTTCAATGGCAAAAATCAATGAATATTGTAAATGCACAAACAGTAATATCTCCACATTGCACGGTGCAATTCTGAAATTTTTAGCTTTTTCCTGTTAATCCTAGCATGATAAAGAAGATTCAAAGAGAGTGAGATGCCAGCTCCTTTCATTCAGTCAGTAGCTTCAAACATTTCTGGTATATGAAAAACATGTTTTTCAATGGCAAAAATCAATGAATATTGTAAATGCACAAACAGTAATATCTCCACATTGCAAGGTGCAATTCTGAAATTTTTTGCTTTTTCCTGTTAATCCTAGCATGATAAAGAAGATTCAAAGAGAGTGAGATGCCAGCTCCTTTCATTCAGTCAGTAGCTTCAAACATTTCTGGTATATGAAAAACATGTTTTTCAATGGCAAAAATCAATGAATATTGTAAATGCACAAACAGTAATATCTCCACATTGCAAGGTGCAATTCTGAAATTTTTTGCTTTTTCCTGTTAATCCTAGCATGATAAAGAAGATTCAAAGAGAGTGAGATGCCAGCTCCTTTCATTCAGTCAGTAGCTTCAAACATTTCTGGTATATGAAAAACATGTGTTTTCAATGGCAAAAATCAATGAATATTGTAAATGCACAAACAGTAATATCTCCACATTGCAAGGTGCAATTCTGAAATTTTTTGCTTTTTCCTGCTAATCCTAGCATGATAAAGAAGATTCAAAGAGAGTGAGATGCCAGCTCCTTTCATTCAGTCAGTAGCTTCAAACATTTCTGGTATATGAAAAACATGTTTTTCAATGGCAAAAATCAATGAATATTGTAAATGCACAAACAGTAATATCTCCACATTGCACGGTGCAATTCTGAAATTTTTAGCTTTTTCCTGTTAATCCTAGCATGATAAAGAAGATTCAAAGAGAGTGAGATGCCAGCTCCTTTCATTCAGTCAGTAGCTTCAAACATTTCTGATATATGAAAAACATGTTTTTCAATGGCAAAAATCAATGAATATTGTAAATGCACAAACAGTAATATCTCCACATTGCAAGGTGCAATTCTGAAATTTTTTGCTTTTTCCTGCTAATCCTAGCATGATAAAGAAGATTCAAAGAGAGTGAGATGCCAGCTCCTTTCATTCAGTCAGTAGCTTCAAACATTTCTGGTATATGAAAAACATGTTTTTCAATGGCAAAAATCAATGAATATTGTAAATGCACAAACAGTAATATCTCCACATTGCACGGTGCAATTCTGAAATTTTTAGCTTTTTCCTGTTAATCCTAGCATGATAAAGAAGATTCAAAGAGAGTGAGATGCCAGCTCCTTTCATTCAGTCAGTAGCTTCAAACATTTCTGGTATATGAAAAACATGTTTTTCAATGGCAAAAATCAATGAATATTGTAAATGCACAAACAGTAATATCTCCACATTGCACGGTGCAATTCTGAAATTTTTATCTTTTTCCTGTTAATCCTAGCATGATAAAGAAGATTCAAAGAGAGTGAGATGCCAGCTCCTTTCATTCAGTCAGTAGCTTCAAACATTTCTGGTATATGAAAAACATGTTTTTCAATGGCAAAAATCAATGAATATTGTAAATGCACAAACAGTAATATCTCCACATTGCAAGGTGCAATTCTGAAATTTTTTGCTTTTTCCTGCTAATCCTAGCATGATAAAGAAGATTCAAAGAGAGTGAGATGACAGCTCCTTTCATTCAGTCAGTAGCTTCAAACATTTCTGGTATATGAAAAACATGTTTTTCAATGGCAAAAATCAATGAATATTGTAAATGCACAAACAGTAATATCTCCACATTGCACGGTGCAATTCTGAAATTTTTAGCTTTTTCCTGTTAATCCTAGCATGATAAAGAAGATTCAAAGAGAGTGAGATGCCAGCTCCTTTCATTCAGTCAGTAGCTTCAAACATTTCTGGTATATGAAAAACATGTTTTTCAATGGCAAAAATCAATGAATATTGTAAATGCACAAACAGTAATATCTCCACATTGCAAGGTGCAATTCTGAAATTTTTTGCTTTTTCCTGTTAATCCTAGCATGATAAAGAAGATTCAAAGAGAGTGAGATGCCAGCTCCTTTCATTCAGTCAGTAGCTTCAAACATTTCTGGTATATGAAAAACATGTTTTTCAATGGCAAAAATCAATGAATATTGTAAATGCACAAACAGTAATATCTCCACATTGCAAGGTGCAATTCTGAAATTTTTTGCTTTTTCCTGCTAATCCTAGCATGATAAAGAAGATTCAAAGAGAGTGAGATGCCAGCTCCTTTCATTCAGTCAGTAGCTTCAAACATTTCTGGTATATGAAAAACATGTTTTTCAATGGCAAAAATCAATGAATATTGTAAATGCACAAACAGTAATATCTCCACATTGCACGGTGCAATTCTGAAATTTTTAGCTTTTTCCTGTTAATCCTAGCATGATAAAGAAGATTCAAAGAGAGTGAGATGCCAGCTCCTTTCATTCAGTCAGTAGCTTCAAACATTTCTGGTATATGAAAAACATGTTTTTCAATGGCAAAAATCAATGAATATTGTAAATGCACAAACAGTAATATCTCCACATTGCAAGGTGCAATTCTGAAATTTTTTGCTTTTTCCTGCTAATCCTAGCATGATAAAGAAGATTCAAAGAGAGTGAGATGCCAGCTCCTTTCATTCAGTCAGTAGCTTCAAACATTTCTGGTATATGAAAAACATGTTTTTCAATGGCAAAAATCAATGAATATTGTAAATGCACAAACAGTAATATCTCCACATTGCACGGTGCAATTCTGAAATTTTTAGCTTTTTCCTGTTAATCCTAGCATGATAAAGAAGATTCAAAGAGAGTGAGATGCCAGCTCCTTTCATTCAGTCAGTAGCTTCAAACATTTCTGGTATATGAAAAACATGTTTTTCAATGGCAAAAATCAATGAATATTGTAAATGCACAAACAGTAATATCTCCACATTGCAAGGTGCAATTCTGAAATTTTTTGCTTTTTCCTGTTAATCCTAGCATGATAAAGAAGATTCAAAGAGAGTGAGATGCCAGCTCCTTTCATTCAGTCAGTAGCTTCAAACATTTCTGGTATATGAAAAACATGTTTTTCAATGGCAAAAATCAATGAATATTGTAAATGCACAAACAGTAATATCTCCACATTGCAAGGTGCAATTCTGAAATTTTTTGCTTTTTCCTGTTAATCCTAGCATGATAAAGAAGATTCAAAGAGAGTGAGATGCCAGCTCCTTTCATTCAGTCAGTAGCTTCAAACATTTCTGGTATATGAAAAACGTTTTTCAATGGCAAAAATCAATGAATATTGTAAATGCACAAACAGTAATATCTCCACATTGCAAGGTGCAATTCTGAAATTTTTTGCTTTTTCCTGCTAATCCTAGCATGATAAAGAAGATTCAAAGAGAGTGAGATGCCAGCTCCTTTCATTCAGTCAGTAGCTTCAAACATTTCTGGTATATGAAAAACATGTTTTTCAATGGCAAAAATCAATGAATATTGTAAATGCACAAACAGTAATATCTCCACATTGCACGGTGCAATTCTGAAATTTTTAGCTTTTTCCTGTTAATCCTAGCATGATAAAGAAGATTCAAAGAGAGTGAGATGCCAGCTCCTTTCATTCAGTCATTAGCTTCAAACATTTCTGGTATATGAAAAACATGTTTTTCAATGGCAAAAATCAATGAATATTGTAAATGCACAAACAGTAATATCTCCACATTGCACGGTGCAATTCTGAAATTTTTAGCTTTTTCCTGTTAATCCTAGCATGATAAAGAAGATTCAAAGAGAGTGAGATGCCAGCTCCTTTCATTCAGTCAGTAGCTTCAAACATTTCTGGTATATGAAAAACATGTTTTTCAATGGCAAAAATCAATGAATATTGTAAATGCACAAACAGTAATATCTCCACATTGCAAGGTGCAATTCTGAAATTTTTTGCTTTTTCCTGTTAATCCTAGCATGATAAAGAAGATTCAAAGAGAGTGAGATGCCAGCTCCTTTCATTCAGTCAGTAGCTTCAAACATTTCTGGTATATGAAAAACATGTTTTTCAATGGCAAAAATCAATGAATATTGTAAATGCACAAACAGTAATATCTCCACATTGCAAGGTGCAATTCTGAAATTTTTTGCTTTTTCCTGCTAATCCTAGCATGATAAAGAAGATTCAAAGAGAGTGAGATGCCAGCTCCTTTCATTCAGTCAGTAGCTTCAAACATTTCTGGTATATGAAAAACATGTTTTTCAATGGCAAAAATCAATGAATATTGTAAATGCGCAAACAGTAATATCTCCACATTGCACGGTGCAATTCTGAAATTTTTAGCTTTTTCCTGTTAATCCTAGCATGATAAAGAAGATTCAAAGAGAGTGAGATGCCAGCTCCTTTCATTCAGTCAGTAGCTTCAAACATTTCTGGTATATGAAAAACATGTTTTTCAATGGCAAAAATCAATGAATATTGTAAATGCACAAACAGTAATATCTCCACATTGCAAGGTGCAATTCTGAAATTTTTTGCTTTTTCCTGCTAATCCTAGCATGATAAAGAAGATTCAAAGAGAGTGAGATGCCAGCTCCTTTCATTCAGTCAGTAGCTTCAAACATTTCTGGTATATGAAAAACATGTTTTTCAATGGCAAAAATCAATGAATATTGTAAATGCACAAACAGTAATATCTCCACATTGCACTGTGCAATTCTGAAATTTTTAGCTTTTTCCTGTTAATCCTAGCATGATAAAGAAGATTCAAAGAGAGTGAGATGCCAGCTCCTTTCATTCAGTCAGTAGCTTCAAACATTTCTGGTATATGAAAAACATGTTTTTCAATGGCAAAAATCAATGAATATTGTAAATGCACAAACAGTAATATCTCCACATTGCAAGGTGCAATTCTGAAATTTTTTGCTTTTTCCTGTTAATCCTAGCATGATAAAGAAGATTCAAAGAGAGTGAGATGCCAGCTCCTTTCATTCAGTCAGTAGCTTCAAACATTTCTGGTATATGAAAAACATGTTTTTCAATGGCAAAAATCAATGAATATTGTAAATGCACAAACAGTAATATCTCCACATTGCAAGGTGCAATTCTGAAATTTTTTGCTTTTTCCTGCTAATCCTAGCATGATAAAGAAGATTCAAAGAGAGTGAGATGCCAGCTCCTTTCATTCAGTCAGTAGCTTCAAACATTTCTGGTATATGAAAAACATGTTTTTCAATGGCAAAAATCAATGAATATTGTAAATGCACAAACAGTAATATCTCCACATTGCAAGGTGCAATTCTGAAATTTTTTGCTTTTTCCTGTTAATCCTAGCATGATAAAGAAGATTCAAAGAGAGTGAGATGCCAGCTCCTTTCATTCAGTCAGTAGCTTCAAACATTTCTGGTATATGAAAAACATGTTTTTCAATGGCAAAAATCAATGAATATTGTAAATGCACAAACAGTAATATCTCCACATTGCAAGGTGCAATTCTGAAATTTTTTGCTTTTTCCTGTTAATCCTAGCATGATAAAGAAGATTCAAAGAGAGTGAGATGCCAGCTCCTTTCATTCAGTCAGTAGCTTCAAACATTTCTGGTATATGAAAAACATGTTTTTCAATGGCAAAAATCAATGAATATTGTAAATGCACAAACAGTAATATCTCCACATTGCAAGGTGCAATTCTGAAATTTTTGCTTTTTCCTGCTAATCCTAGCATGATAAAGAAGATTCAAAGAGAGTGAGATGCCAGCTCCTTTCATTCAGTCAGTAGCTTCAAACATTTCTGGTATATGAAAAACATGTTTTTCAATGGCAAAAATCAATGAATATTGTAAATGCGCAAACAGTAATATCTCCACATTGCACGGTGCAATTCTGAAATTTTTAGCTTTTTCCTGTTAATCCTAGCATGATAAAGAAGATTCAAAGAGAGTGAGATGCCAGCTCCTTTCATTCAGTCAGTAGCTTCAAACATTTCTGGTATATGAAAAACATGTTTTTCAATGGCAAAAATCAATGAATATTGTAAATGCACAAACAGTAATATCTCCACATTGCAAGGTGCAATTCTGAAATTTTTTGCTTTTTCCTGCTAATCCTAGCATGATAAAGAAGATTCAAAGAGAGTGAGATGCCAGCTCCTTTCATTCAGTCAGTAGCTTCAAACATTTCTGGTATATGAAAAACATGTTTTTCAATGGCAAAAATCAATGAATATTGTAAATGCACAAACAGTAATATCTCCACATTGCACGGTGCAATTCTGAAATTTTTAGCTTTTTCCTGTTAATCCTAGCATGATAAAGAAGATTCAAAGAGAGTGAGATGCCAGCTCCTTTCATTCAGTCAGTAGCTTCAAACATTTCTGGTATATGAAAAACATGTTTTTCAATGGCAAAAATCAATGAATATTGTAAATGCACAAACAGTAATATCTCCACATTGCAAGGTGCAATTCTGAAATTTTTTGCTTTTTCCTGTTAATCCTAGCATGATAAAGAAGATTCAAAGAGAGTGAGATGCCAGCTCCTTTCATTCAGTCAGTAGCTTCAAACATTTCTGGTATATGAAAAACATGTTTTTCAATGGCAAAAATCAATGAATATTGTAAATGCACAAACAGTAATATCTCCACATTGCAAGGTGCAATTCTGAAATTTTTTGCTTTTTCCTGCTAATCCTAGCATGATAAAGAAGATTCAAAGAGAGTGAGATGCCAGCTCCTTTCATTCAGTCAGTAGCTTCAAACATTTCTGGTATATGAAAAACATGTTTTTCAATGGCAAAAATCAATGAATATTGTAAATGCGCAAACAGTAATATCTCCACATTGCACGGTGCAATTCTGAAATTTTTAGCTTTTTCCTGTTAATCCTAGCATGATAAAGAAGATTCAAAGAGAGTGAGATGCCAGCTCCTTTCATTCAGTCAGTAGCTTCAAACATTTCTGGTATATGAAAAACATGTTTTTCAATGGCAAAAATCAATGAATATTGTAAATGCACAAACAGTAATATCTCCACATTGCAAGGTGCAATTCTGAAATTTTTTGCTTTTTCCTGTTAATCCTAGCATGATAAAGAAGATTCAAAGAGAGTGAGATGCCAGCTCCTTTCATTCAGTCAGTAGCTTCAAACATTTCTGGTATATGAAAAACATGTTTTTCAATGGCAAAAATCAATGAATATTGTAAATGCACAAACAGTAATATCTCCACATTGCAAGGTGCAATTCTGAAATTTTTTGCTTTTTCCTGTTAATCCTAGCATGATAAAGAAGATTCAAAGAGAGTGAGATGCCAGCTCCTTTCATTCAGTCAGTAGCTTCAAACATTTCTGGTATATGAAAAACATGTTTTTCAATGGCAAAAATCAATGAATATTGTAAATGCACAAACAGTAATATCTCCACATTGCAAGGTGCAATTCTGAAATTTTTTGCTTTTTCCTGCTAATCCTAGCATGATAAAGAAGATTCAAAGAGAGTGAGATGCCAGCTCCTTTCATTCAGTCAGTAGCTTCAAACATTTCTGGTATATGAAAAACATGTTTTTCAATGGCAAAAATCAATGAATATTGTAAATGCACAAACAGTAATATCTCCACATTGCACGGTGCAATTCTGAAATTTTTAGCTTTTTCCTGTTAATCCTAGCATGATAAAGAAGATTCAAAGAGAGTGAGATGCCAGCTCCTTTCATTCAGTCAGTAGCTTCAAACATTTCTGGTATATGAAAAACATGTTTTTCAATGGCAAAAATCAATGAATATTGTAAATGCACAAACAGTAATATCTCCACATTGCAAGGTGCAATTCTGAAATTTTTTGCTTTTTCCTGCTAATCCTAGCATGATAAAGAAGATTCAAAGAGAGTGAGATGCCAGCTCCTTTCATTCAGTCAGTAGCTTCAAACATTTCTGGTATATGAAAAACATGTTTTTCAATGGCAAAAATCAATGAATATTGTAAATGCACAAACAGTAATATCTCCACATTGCAAGGTGCAATTCTGAAATTTTTTGCTTTTTCCTGTTAATCCTAGCATGATAAAGAAGATTCAAAGAGAGTGAGATGCCAGCTCCTTTCATTCAGTCAGTAGCTTCAAACATTTCTGGTATATGAAAAACATGTTTTTCAATGGCAAAAATCAATGAATATTGTAAATGCACAAACAGTAATATCTCCACATTGCAAGGTGCAATTCTGAAATTTTTTGCTTTTTCCTGCTAATCCTAGCATGATAAAGAAGATTCAAAGAGAGTGAGATGCCAGCTCCTTTCATTCAGTCAGTAGCTTCAAACATTTCTGGTATATGAAAAACATGTTTTTCAATGGCAAAAATCAATGAATATTGTAAATGCACAAACAGTAATATCTCCACATTGCAAGGTGCAATTCTGAAATTTTTTGCTTTTTCCTGCTAATCCTAGCATGATAAAGAAGATTCAAAGAGAGTGAGATGCCAGCTCCTTTCATTCAGTCAGTAGCTTCAAACATTTCTGGTATATGAAAAACATGTTTTTCAATGGCAAAAATCAATGAATATTGTAAATGCACAAACAGTAATATCTCCACATTGCACGGTGCAATTCTGAAATTTTTAGCTTTTTCCTGTTAATCCTAGCATGATAAAGAAGATTCAAAGAGAGTGAGATGCCAGCTCCTTTCATTCAGTCAGTAGCTTCAAACATTTCTGGTATATGAAAAACATGTTTTTCAATGGCAAAAATCAATGAATATTGTAAATGCACAAACAGTAATATCTCCACATTGCAAGGTGCAATTCTGAAATTTTTTGCTTTTTCCTGTTAATCCTAGCATGATAAAGAAGATTCAAAGAGAGTGAGATGCCAGCTCCTTTCATTCAGTCAGTAGCTTCAAACATTTCTGGTATATGAAAAACATGTTTTTCAATGGCAAAAATCAATGAATATTGTAAATGCACAAACAGTAATATCTCCACATTGCAAGGTGCAATTCTGAAGTTTTTTGCTTTTTCCTGCTAATCCTAGCATGATAAAGAAGATTCAAAGAGAGTGAGATGCCAGCTCCTTTCATTCAGTCAGTAGCTTCAAACATTTCTGGTATATGAAAAACATGTTTTTCAATGGCAAAAATCAATGAATATTGTAAATGCACAAACAGTAATATCTCCACATTGCAAGGTGCAATTCTGAAATTTTTTGCTTTTTCCTGTTAATCCTAGCATGATAAAGAAGATTCAAAGAGAGTGAGATGCCAGCTCCTTTCATTCAGTCAGTAGCTTCAAACATTTCTGGTATATGAAAAACATGTTTTTCAATGGCAAAAATCAATGAATATTGTAAATGCACAAACAGTAATATCTCCACATTGCAAGGTGCAATTCTGAAATTTTTTGCTTTTTCCTGCTAATCCTAGCATGATAAAGAAGATTCAAAGAGAGTGAGATGCCAGCTCCTTTCATTCAGTCAGTAGCTTCAAACATTTCTGGTATATGAAAAACATGTTTTTCAATGGCAAAAATCAATGAATATTGTAAATGCACAAACAGTAATATCTCCACATTGCACGGTGCAATTCTGAAATTTTTAGCTTTTTCCTGTTAATCCTAGCATGATAAAGAAGATTCAAAGAGAGTGAGATGCCAGCTCCTTTCATTCAGTCAGTAGCTTCAAACATTTCTGGTATATGAAAAACATGTTTTTCAATGGCAAAAATCAATGAATATTGTAAATGCACAAACAGTAATATCTCCACATTGCAAGGTGCAATTCTGAAATTTTTTGCTTTTTCCTGCTAATCCTAGCATGATAAAGAAGATTCAAAGAGAGTGAGATGCCAGCTCCTTTCATTCAGTCAGTAGCTTCAAACATTTCTGGTATATGAAAAACATGTTTTTCAATGGCAAAAATCAATGAATATTGTAAATGCACAAACAGTAATATCTCCACATTGCAAGGTGCAATTCTGAAATTTTTTGCTTTTTCCTGCTAATCCTAGCATGATAAAGAAGATTCAAAGAGAGTGAGATGCCAGCTCCTTTCATTCAGTCAGTAGCTTCAAACATTTCTGGTATATGAAAAACGTTTTTCAATGGCAAAAATCAATGAATATTGTAAATGCACAAACAGTAATATCTCCACATTGCACGGTGCAATTCTGAAATTTTTAGCTTTTTCCTGTTAATCCTAGCATGATAAAGAAGATTCAAAGAGAGTGAGATGCCAGCTCCTTTCATTCAGTCATTAGCTTCAAACATTTCTGGTATATGAAAAACATGTTTTTCAATGGCAAAAATCAATGAATATTGTAAATGCACAAACAGTAATATCTCCAC
>NW_027366568.1:0-69874 GCF_046119375.1 Phyllobates terribilis | reverse complement strand
GGGCACTTTTTAGGCTTTCTATAGACTGCCGGGGGTGCCGCCGCAAAAATACTCGGGTCTTCCATAGACTAACATTGGGCTCGTTGCTCGGGTCGAGCACCCGAGTATCACGGTGAGCTCGGCCAGAGCTTCGAGCACCCGAGCATTTTAGTGCTCGCTCAACACTAATTATCACCTTCCCCATGCGGCTCCACTCAAGTAACATAAACTCTTTTCCTGTGAAAGCCCCCCCCCCAATAAGCAGCCCCATACAAGTAGCAGCAGACATTTCCCTATGCAACCACCATATAGTACCATCATCCATACTTCTTTGCCCCCAAAATACATCCTCAGAGCACTCACACTGAGTCCTGTGCTATCATTCCCCTCTGTACACGGCTCCATTGTGCAGCTCCTCAGTCCTCTCCACTCCAGTAACCTCAGCACAATGCTGCTTACCTCTTCACTGGACTGGAGGAGCCCCATTTTGGTGACATCATTGCCTCAAAACATCAATTGCACTGTAGTGGCTACCCTGCGGAAATATGTGAGTGAGCTGCAGATGGCGGCGGCGCACATAAGATTATAATGAGGACAATCTGGTGTTGGGCTTCCCCGGAGCCCCGGGCGGTAGCCCAGATTGCCCTCATTATAATCCACCTATGGATACATCGTTGGATTCAGGGTCTCTTTGCCTACATTATACTGCTCTCAGATGATGTAGCAAAAACCTGCTGACAGATTCCCTATAATATATGAATAGCTGTACTAGACTTTCTTTTCATATGTACCATCACCATTTCAAAGAAACAGAGTCATCGTTGTCCATTCACACTTTGCTTTAATTTTCCAGGTAGCACCTGAAAAACTCAAATGTGAATATAGATTTGTTGCTATAGGTAACAAAATAACAAGTCCTCAGAAACAATTTTTATGTATGAGGTTAGATGTCAGACTTGCTGCAAAATAATATTTGTAAACTTATTTGTGCAAAGAAAAAGGAACTGAGAGTGAGAAACACCGGACGGCGAGCTGTAAAGAACCTTACAAGCGTGAATCTGGACATTTCATGTTTATATTCTTAGAGTACATGACGTCTCAAATTTAATGGTAGTTTGCATTTTTTTCAGATTTTGTTTTACTTGTGGATAATTTCATGTATCAAACAATATAATAAGGAGGGTTCTTCAAAAGTGGCGGCGTTTCTTATCCAGGAAATGTTACTCCAGTCCCAGACTAGAGTATCATTTCTGGTGAAGCCCATGGAGGCACATCTTATCAATGGCATCGCGTCCTTAGTCTTACAAATAGTATAAGATGCAAGCGTGTCGCCTTTGTAAATGGGACTTGTGTGAACTCCTGCTCTAATCTTAAGTATAATTTTTTTTTTAAATAAATGCCCATTAACCCTATCTTTTCCCTATTGTCCTAATTTAAGCCCAAAGCTCTATACCCATCATATTACATAAACTATGAAAAATAGCCTCAAGTACTCATGGATTTAACCCCTTAACTACCGCCAATATGCATTAAAATGGCAGCCGATGAGCAAGCAGTAAAATGCTGGAGTGCTCAGTACTGGAATCGGGCAGGTCAGATGCTCGGACGGGCTCGACACGAGTAACGAGTATAATGGAAGTCACAAGGAAACTTAAGCATTTTTCCGGAAGGCCCTAACAGGAGGGCTGGGGGTGACAGACACATTTCATGAATGGATAGAAGCAGTGCTGAAATGGACTGGGAACAGCATGGGGGGAACCCAGGAAGCATCTCTGACTCCCACGTCGCTGCTGGGAACAATGTTTTCAGAGTTTTACTCCACTTTTACAGACTGGCAATAAAACATAAAAAAACGAAGATAAAATGTATTTTACAGGAAAAAAGGTTAGTAAATCTGCTTTTCTGTATAATGACTGTATAAGGCAAAATTACAAAGAGAAAAAAGAAAAACGCCTCCTCCACCTCTTAATAGCCGGGCCATCTCTCACTGTATTTCCCCGTCGCCTATGACTACAGTAGATGACATAGTAGAGGGGGAAATAAAACTACACCCACCAGTAGTCACCTTTTAATGTAATTTTAACATTTTACCACCTTATGTCGGCATGTGGTGTGTGTGACACGGCCAGACACATCCTGTTTAATTTATGAAGAAGGGTCTCTGAAACCCCCAAAAGTCCAAAAGGACAATGCAAGGACTGCCAAAAATGAGAAAGAAGAGGGCCTCCGATACACCCTGTATTCAGGGGCGGAACTACCGCCCGTGCAGCCGGTTCATTGAACGGGGGCCCCGAGGGAGAGGGGGCCCCTCCAGCCTCCAGCAGGGCCGCCATCAGGGCATGACTGCCCTGACTCCAGTATGGGGCCCGGCCGGTAGGGGCCCCCTCGGGGGCCCCCCTCTTGTGCGTCTCTCTCCTCATGGGGCCCCCGGCCCCATGCTATGCGCCGGGTCCGGGACATTTCAGCGCTGAGCTGCGCTGTTGCAGCAGCGCCTTCATGATTCCCCTGACTTCCGGTCATGTGACGGTGCCGTCACATGGCCGGAAGTCAGGAGAACCTGCTGTCAGTGATTTGGACGAGCGCCAGGATTCTGCAGGGATCGCATGGGGGTAAGTATAACAAGTTTTATTTTTTTTTAAATACAATTAACTAGGAGTGGAGAGATGGGAGATGCACATGTGTGTGTGTGTGTGTGTGTGTGTGTGTGGGGGGAGATGGGAGATGCACATGTGTGTGTGGGGGGGAGATGGGAGATGCACATGTGTGTGTGTGGGGGGGGAGATGGGAGATGCACATGTGTGTGGGGGGGGGATGGGAGATGCACATGTGTGTGTGGGGGGGAGATGGGAGATGCACATGTGTATGGGGGGGAGATGGGAGATGCACATGTGTGTGTGGGGGGAGATGGGAGATGCACATGTGTGGGGGGGGAGATGGGAGATGCACATGTGTGGGGGGGATGGGAGATGCACATGTGGTGGGGGGGAGATGGGAGATGCACGTGTGGGGGGGGAGATGGGAGATGCACATGTGTGGGGGGGGAGATGCACATGTGGGGGGGGATGAGAGAGGTGCACATGTGGTGGAGGGGGATGAGAGAGGTGCACATGTGGTGGAGGGGGATGAGAGAGGGGCACATGTGGGGGAGGGGGACGAGAGGGGCACATGTGGGGGAGGGGGATGAGAGAGGGGCACATGTGGGGGAGGGGGTGAGAGATGTGCACATGGGGGGGGATGAGAGCTGCACATGGGGGGGTTTGAGAGCTGCACATGGGGGAATTGGGAGTAGGGGGATAATGAGCTGCACATAACGAATGTGGGGTGGGGGAGAGTAAATGATAAATGATGATGGGGTGGGGAGAGCACGGACATGATATAATGAATTGGGGCAGGGGGTGCATGTAAATATTGAATGCGGGGAGCAGGAAGTATAGAGTAGGGGGCGTTGCGGATGCAGGAGTGTGACTGGTAACAAATTGGCGGAAAGAGTAGAGGTTCTAATTAAATTATATATTAAGTGCCTATTTACAGTTAATGGGGGCACAGTGGTGGATTACAATTTATATTTGGAATGGTAGGTTGCATAATAACTAACCATATATTGATGGTGGATGCACGTCTGTATTCAGCTGCGTAATGTAGAAGTTGGGGAATGTGCTCTAGATAACTGTGTTATTTTATGCAGAGACGAGTCCTGGCTGGAAGACGTGATGGCGGTCTGTGCTGGATGAAGGAGAAAAGCGAAGATGAAGGACTTCACCTAGAGACGTCACCGGTGAGTCAGTCTATTACATGTACACTGTGTATAATGTCACTGGTGATCACTGTATTACCTGTACACTGACACTATATACAGAGCTCCTGTGTATAATGTCACTGGTGATCACTGTATTACCTGTACACTGACACTATATACAGAGCTCCTGTGTATAATGTCACTGGTGATCACTGTATTACCTGTACACTGACACTATATACAGAGCTCCTGTGTATAATTTCACTGGTGATCACTGTATTACCTGTACACTGACACTATATACAGAGCTCCTGTGTATAATGTCACTGGTGATCCCTGTATTTCCTGTACACTGACACTATATACAGAGCTCCTGTGTATAATGTCACTGATGATCACTGTATTACCTGTACACTATATACAGAGCTCCTGTGTATAATGTCACTGGTGATCACTGTATTACCTGTACACTGACACTATATACAGAGCTCCTGTGTATAATTTCACTGGTGATCACTAGATTACCTGGACACTTACGTTATACATACCATGGATAGAGCTTCCGTGTATAATGACACTTATGGTAATATTAGTAATGTGGTGGTAATATTAGTAATGTAGTGGTAATATGTGGTCTGGTCATGGTGTGGCAGTTTTTCTCCCTTCTGTGTGGTATTATTCGGTCACTATGTTGTGGTAATATGTGGTCTGGTCATGGTGTGGCGGTATTCCCTGTATGTGGTATTATTGGTCATTTAAAAAAAAATGTATATGACACATTCCCTTAAAGAAAACTAAATAAAAATATATCTAAAAAGAGTATTGGATATTTTAAGAAAATTTTAATAGGTTAGAGTAGGGCCCGGCCAGAAGAGTCTACCTTATCATAGTGGCGGCTTTAAAAATCTTTTGGCCAAAACAAAACCTGATGGCTATGTATGTGGCGCCGTCACATGGCCGAACGTCAGGAGAACCTGGTGGCAGCGACGTGGACGAGCGCCAGGATTCTGCAGGGACTGCATGGGGGTAAGTATAACAAGTTTTATTTTTTTTAAATACAATTAATTAACTAGGAGTGGGGGGAATCAGAGATGCACGGGGGGGATGAGAGATGTGACGCGCCCCTGGGCCTGTGTCGCGCTGCGGTGCGCACGCGGGAGCTTACCCGGAGCCGGATCCGTGGAGGGTTGTAATCTCGTGGCGGTGACCCGGTCCGTGCCCAGGGAGTCAAACTAGACGGCAGTCTATTAGTAGTAAATAGTTGATGACTACGCCACCCGTTGAGTGCAGCCAGGAAGCTGCTGCTGCAGGGAAGACCGCTGAGGCCGGTGGTAGGATTGTGCAGCGTGATCGTATAACCCCCAACGGGAGGGGTATGGCCTCAGGGCAGCCGACGTGGATGATGGGGGTAGCAGGAACCACTCAGAGACGGTACGGTGTAGTTCAGGGTCTTTACTGGTAACTACGACAGACCCTCCCGGAGTACTTGCTAGCAAACGGGGCCTGGTCAGTCTTTGAGCAGATGGGATCTCCCCTGGCCAGGCGTAGTTGTAGGCCTCCCAAACTGACTGTACTCTTCTGGCTACCTTGCTAGAAGCTGATGTAAGTAGCCCACGTCCCTGAGTGTACCGTGTGGTGCTCACCCGTATGGCCGGTGACTCGGGGCCTTCTAATGGCATCCGCTCCACGATGGCGGTGCTGGTCCCACGCGTGTGACCGTGCCTTCAGGCTTCTGGGCCAGAGGACCTGAAATCCCCTGCCCGACGGATTCTGCTGCTGGGTAGGAGTTAGTCCCCACAGCCTCGGACTCCGGGTCCGGTAAAGAATCTTCTTAGTCAGGGCGAGCTCTGTAGCTGCCAGCCCCTGACTCCTTGTAACTCTGCTGTTTCCTATGCTGCTTCTCTTCTCCACTCTCCTTGTCTGACTCACCCTGCCTCAGCCCCGGGTTTATACAGGGGAAGTTCTTCCCCTCCCAAGACTGGGCAGGAGGTGTGGCATGCACAGGATCCCTGACCAAAGGACCTCCCACCTGCTCTCAGACATAATATCTCTATCACTGTGGCAACCAGACCCCTGGGGTGTCACATTCCCCCCTAGTGAAATTTAGTACTCCGGGGGGGTGAGAGATGCACATGGGGGGGTGAGAGATGCACATGGGGGGGTGAGAGATGCACATGGGGGAGATGAGAGATGCACATGGGGGGATGAGAGATGCACATGGGGGGATGAGAGATGCACATGGGGGGATGAGAGATGCATGGGGGGTGAGAGCTGCACATGGGTGGGATGAGAGCTGCACATGGGGGGGTGAGAGATGCACATGGGGGGTTATGTTTACATAACTTTGTTGCCTTATGAAGGGCAGGGGGGGCCCCCCAAAATTTCTTGCACAGGGGCCCACTACAGTCTGTGTCCGCCCCTGCCTGTATTAGACATAAAGGAGGGCCTCATACACATTCTGTTACAATTGTTAGGCAGTGGAACTCCAAGACTCATAAAGCCAATGCACTAAGTGCAAGGGCTGCCAAAAAAATAGAAGGAGGGATTGCAATACACCCTGGAAGACACGTAGTGGAGGGCTTCAGAAAACATTTTTTCTAATTTTTAAGAAGTAAGATTCCTAGACTGGTAAAGCCGATGTACTAAGTGCAAGGGCTGCCAAAAATTAGAAGGGAGTTCTGCAGTGCACCCTGGAAGACATGGAGAGAAGGGCCGCAGAAAACATTTGTTTCCCATTTTAAAGGAGTGTAACTTCAAGAACGGATAAAGACTAAGTGAAAGGTGTGAAAGACATTTACCCCTGGGGGGTATACATATATACACTGCTCAAAAAAATAAAGGGAACACTGAAATACCCCATCCTAGATCTGAATGATGAAATCTTCTCATTGAATACTTTGTTCTGTAGAAAGCTGAATGTGCTGACAACAAAATCACACAAAAATCATCAATGGAAATCACATTTATTAACCAATGGAGCCCTGGATTTAGAGACACCCCCAAAATTAAAGTGGAAAAACACACTACAGGCTGATCCAACTGTGATGTAATGTCCTTAAAACAAGTCACAATGAGGCTGAGTATTGTGTGTGGCCTCCACGTGCCTGTATGACCTCCCTACAACGCCTGGGCATGCTCCTGATGAGGCTCAGTATTGTGTGTAGCCTCCACATGCCTGTATGACCTCCCTACAACGCCTGGGCATGCTCCTGATGAGGCTGAGTATTGTGTGTAGCCTCCACATGCCTGTATGACCTCCCTACAACGCCTGGGCATGCTCCTGATGAGGCTGAGTATTGTGTGTGGCCTCCACGTGCCTGTATGACCTCCCTACAACGCCTGGGCATGCTCCTGATGAGGCTGAGTATTGTCTGTAGCCTCCACATGCCTGTATGACCTCCCTACAACGCCTGGGCATGCTCCTGATGAGGCTGAGTATTGTGTGTGGCCTCCACGTGCCTGTATGACCTCCCTACAACGCCTGGGCATGCTCCTGATGAGGCTGAGTATTGTGTGTGGCCTCCACGTGCCTGTATGACCTCCCTACAACGCCTGGGCATGCTCCTGATGAGGCTGAGTATTGTGTGTGGCCTCCACGTGCCTGTATGACGTTCCTACAACGCCTGGGCATGCTCCTGATGAGGCTGAGTATTGTGTGTGGCCTCCACGTGCCTGTATGACCTCCCTACAACGCCTGGGCATGCTCCTGATGAGGCTGAGTATTGTGTGTGGCCTCCAAGTGCCTGTATGACCTCCCTACAACGCCTGGGCATGCTCCTGATGAGGCTGAGTATTGTGTGTGGCCTCCACGTGCCTGTATGACCTCCCTACAACGCCTGGGCATGCTCCTGATGAGGCTGAGTATTGTCTGTGGCCTCCACGTGCCTGTATGACGTTCCTAAAACGTCTAGGCATGCTCCTGATGAGGCTGAGTATTGTGTGTAGCCTCCACGTGCCTGTATGACCTCCCTACAACGCCTGGGCATGCTCCTGATGAGGCTGAGTATTGTGTGTGGCCTCCACGTGCCTGTATGACCTCCCTACAACGCCTGGGCATGCTCCTGATGAGGCTGAGTATTGTGTGTGGCCTCCACGTGCCTGTATGACCTCCCTACAACGCCTGGGCATGCTCCTGATAAGGCTGAGTATTGTGTGTGGCCTCCACGTGCCTGTATGACCTCCCTACAACGCCTGGGCATGCTCCTGATGAGGCTGAGTATTGTGTGTGGCCTCCACGTGCCTGTATGACCTCCCTACAACGCCTGGGCATGCTCCTGATGAGGCTGAGTATTGTCTGTGGCCTCCACGTGCCTGTATGACCTCCCTACAACGCCTGGGCATGCTCCTGATGAGGCTGAGTATTGTGTGTGGCCTCCACGTGCCTGTATGACCTCTCTACAACGCCTGGGCATGCTCCTGATGAGGCTGAGTATTGTGTGTGGCCTCCACGTGCCTGTATGACCTCCCTACAACGCCTGGGCATGCTCCTGATGAGGCTGAGTATTGTGTCTGGCCTCAACGTGCCTGTATGACCTCCCTACAATGCCTGGGCATGCTCCTGATGAGGCTCAGTATTGTGTGTGGCCTCCACGTGCCTGTATGACCTCCCTACAATGCCTGGGCATGCTCCTGATGAGGCTGAGTATTGTGTGTGGCCTCCACGTGCCTGTGTGACCTCCCTACAACGCCTGGGCATGC
The DNA here is from genome assembly GCF_046119375.1 of Phyllobates terribilis. NCBI lineage: Eukaryota > Metazoa > Chordata > Amphibia > Anura > Dendrobatidae > Phyllobates > Phyllobates terribilis. Next base: position 61,461 of record NW_027366568.1, on the reverse strand, counting down.
TCCTGCTGAGGCTGAGTATTGTGTGTGGCCTCCACGTGCCTGTATGACCTCCCTACAACGCCTGGGCATGCTCCTGATGAGGCAGAGTATTGTGTGTGGCCTCCACGTGCCTGTATGACCTCCCTACAACGCCTGGGCATGCTCCTGATGAGGCTGAGTATTGTGTGTGGCCTCCACGTGCCTGTATGACCTCCCTACAATGCCTGGGCATGCTCCTGATGAGGCTGAGTATTGTGTGTGGCCTCCATGTACCTGTATGACCTGCCTACAATGCCTGGGCATGCTCCTGATGAGGCTCAGTATTGTGTGTGGCCTCCACGCGCCTGTATGACCTCCCTACAATGCCTGGGCATGCTCCTGATGAGGCTGAGTATTGTGTGTGGCCTCCACGTGCCTGTATGACCTCCCTACAACGCCTGGGCATGCTCCTGATGAGGCTGAGTATTGTGTGTGGCCTCCATGTACCTGTATGACCTGCCTACAATGCCTGGGCATGCTCCTGATGAGGCTCAGTATTGTGTGTGGCCTCCACGCGCCTGTATGACCTCCCTACAATGCCTGGGCATGCTCCTGATGAGGCTGAGTATTGTGTGTGGCCTCCACGTGCCTGTATGACCTCCCTACAACGCCTGGGCATGCTCCTGATGAGGCTGAGTATTGTGTGTGGCCTCCACGTGCCTGTATGACCTCCCTACAACGCCTGGGCATGCTCCTGATGAGGCTGAGTATTGTGTGTGGCCTCCATGTGCCTGTATGACCTCCCTACAACGCCTGGGCATGCTCCTAATGAGGCTGAGTATTATGTGTGGCCTCCACGTGCCTGTATGACCTCCCTACAATGCCTGGGCATTCTCCTGATGAGGCTGAGCATTGTGTGTGGCCTCCACGTGCCTGTATGACCTCCCTACAATGCCTGGGCATGCTCCTGATGAGGTTGCGGATGGTTCTCCTGTGGGATCTCCTCCCAGACCTGGACTAAAGCATCCGCCAACTCCTGGACAGTCTGTGGTGCAATGTGACGTTGGTGGATGGAGCGAGACATGATGTCCCAGATGTGTTCAATCGGATTCAGGTCTGGGGAAGGGGCGGCCCAGTCCATAGCTTCAATGCCTTCATCTTGCAGGAACTGCTGACAGACTCCAGCCACATGAGGTCAGGCATTGTCCTGCATTAGGAGGAACCCAGGGCCAACCGCACCAGCATATGGTCTCACAAGAGGTCTGAGGATCTCATCTCGGTACCTAATGGCAGTCAGGCTACCTCTGGCGAACACATGGAGGACTGTGCTGCCCTCCAAAGAAATGCCACCCCACACCATTACTGACCCACTGCCAAACCGGTCATGCTGAAGGATTCTGCAGGTTGCAGATCACTCTCCATGGCGTCTCCAGACTCTGTCACGTCTGTCACATGTGCTCAGTGTGAACCTGCTTTCATCTGTGAAGAGCACAGGGCGCCAGTGGCGATTCTGCCAATCCTGGTGTTCTGTGGGAAATGCCAAGCGTCCTGCACGGTGTTGGGCTGTGAGCACAACCCCCATCTGTGGACGTCGGGCCCTCATACCACCCTCATGGAGTCGGTTTCTAACCGTTTGTGCAGACACATGCACATTTGTGGCCTGCTGGAGGTCATTTTGCAGGGCTCTGGCAGTTCTCCTCCTGTTCCTCCTTGCACAAAGGGGGAGGTAGCGGTCCTGCTCCTATGGCCCCCTCCATGTCTCCTGGTGTACTGGCCTGTCTCCTGGTAGTGCCTCCGGCCTCTGGACACTACGCTGACAGACACAGCAAACCTTCTTGCCACAGCTCGCATTGATGTGCCATCCTGGATGAGTTGCACTACCTGAGCAACTTCTTTGGGTTGTACAGTCCGTCTCATGCTACCACGAGTGTGAAAGCACAACCAACATTCAAAAGTGACCAAAACATCAGCCAGAAAGCATTGGTACTGAGATGTGGTCTGTGGTCCCCACCTGCAGAACCACTCCTTTATTGAGGGTGTCTTGATAATTGCCAATAATTTCCATCTCTTACATAGTAACATAGTTTTTAAGGTTGAAGGAAGACTAAGTCCATCTAGTCCAACCCATACCCTAACTCATTGATCCAGAGGAAGGCAAAAAAATCCATGTGGCAAACACTAAGCTCCACTTTGGGGAAAAAAATTCCTTCCCGACTCCATATGACAATCAGACTAGTTCCCTGGATCAACGCCCTATCAAGGAATCTAGTATATATAACCTGTAATATTATACTTTTCCATAAAGGCATCCAGGCCCTTCTTAAATGTTAGTAGTGAATCCCTCATTACCACATCATGCGGCAGAGAGCTCCATAGTCTCACTGCTCTTACAGTAAAGAATCCCCGTCTGTGATTATGATTAAACCTTCTTTCCTCCAGACGTAGAAGATGCCCCCTTGTCCCAGTCTCAGGCCTCAGAGTAAAAAGATCAGTAGAAAGGTCTTTGTACTGTCCCCACATATACTTGTACATAGTAATAAGATCACCCCTAAACTAAATAACCCCAAGTGTAATAACCTGTCTTGGTATTGCAGAACCCCAGTCCTCTAATAACCTGACTTGGTATTGCAGACCCCCCAGTCCTCTAATAACCTGTCTTGGTATTGCAGACCCCTCAGTCCTCTAATAACCTGTCTTGGTATTGCAGACCCCCAGTCCTCTAATAACCTGTCTTGGTATTGCAGACCCCCCAGTCCTCTAATAACCTTGGTCGCTCTTCTCTGCACCCTCTCTAGTTCAGCTATGTCTTTCTTATACACCGGAGACCAGAACTGTACACAGTATTCTAAGTGTGGTCACACTAGTGTCTTGTATAGAGGTAAAATTATCTTCTCCTCATCAGCATCTATGCCTCTTTTAATGCATCCCATTATTTCATTTGCCTTTGCAGCAGCTGCCTGACACTGGCCACTAAAAGTGAGCTTGTCGTCCGCCAATACACCCAGGTCTTTTTCAGTGACAGTTTTGCCTAGTGTTTTACAATTAAGCATATAATTATACATTTTATTTCCTCTGCCCAAGTGCATTACCTTACATTTATCCCCATTAAAGCTCATTTGCCATTTACCAGCCCAAGCTTCTAGTTTACATAGATCCTCCTGTAATATAAAATTGTCCTCCTCTGTATTGATTACCCTGCAGAGTTTAGTGTCATCTGCAAATATTGAAATATTACTCTGTATGCCCCCTACAAGGTCATTAATAAATATGTTAAAAAGAAGGGGGCCCAATACTGACCCCTGTGGTACCCCACTGTTACCTGAGACCCAGTCTGAGTGTTTTCCATTAATAACCACCCTTTGTTTCCTATCACTGAGCCAATACTTAACCCACATACATATATTTTCCCCTATCCCCATTGTTCTCATTTTATGTATCAACCTTTTGTGTGGAACCGTATCAAAAGCTTTTGAAAAGTCCATATACACAACATCCACTGCATTTCCTTGGTCCAGTCCGGAACTTGCCTCCTCATAAAAACTAATCAGATTAATTTGACAGGAACGGTCCCTGGTAAACCCATGTTGATATTGGGTCATGAGGTTATTCTTCTTCAGATACTCTAGTATAGCATCTCTTAGGAAACCCTCCAGGATTTTACCCACAGTAGAGGTTAAGCTTACCGGCCTATAATTTCCAAGTTCAGTTTTTGTCCCCTTTTTGAATATTGGCTCCACATTTGCTATACGCCAGTCCTGTGGTACAGACCCTGTTATTATGGAATCTTTAAAGCTTACAAATAATGGTCTATCTATGACGTTACTTAATTCCTGCAGTACTCGCTGGTGTATCCCATCCGGGCCTGGGGATTTGTCAACTTTAGTGATTTTTAGACGCCGCCACACTTCCTGCTGGGTTAAGCAAGTGACATTTACTGGAGAATTTTAGTTCTCACTAATCATGTTTTCTGTCATGCGATTTTCTTGTGTAAATACGGTTGAAAAAAACTCATTTAGCATATTGGCTTTTTCCTCATCCTCATCCACCATTTCACCCAGACTATTTTTAAGGGGGCCAACACTATCATTTTTTAGTTTCTTACTATTTATGTAGTTAAAGAATATTTTGGGGTTATTTTTACTTTCTCTGGCAATGATTCTCTCTGCCTCAATCTTTGCTGCCTTGATTTGGTTTTTACATAATTTATTTAATTTTCTATATTTATTTAATGCCTCATCACTACCTACTTGCTTTAGTTCTCTAAATGCTTTCTTTTTGTCACTTATTGCGCCCCTTACAGCTCTATTTAGCCATAGTGGTTTCCTCCTATTTCTATCATGTTTATTCCCATAGGGTATATATTGTACACAGGTCCTATTCAGGATGTTAATAAATGTCTCCCATTTGCTTTGTGTAGTTTTATGTCTCAGGATATCGTCCCAGTTTATTGCACTAAGATCATCTCTTAACCGTTGGAAATTTGCCTTCCTGAAATTTAGTATCCTTGTAAACCCTCTACTACACATCTTATTAAAGGATACATGAAAACGTATTATTTTGTGATCACTATTACCCAAGTGACCCCCAACTCGTATATTTGATATGCGGTCTGGCCTGTTGGTTAATATTAGGTCTAGCAGTGCCCCCCTTCTTGTTGGGTCCTGAACCAGTTGTGAAAGGTAATTGTCTCTCATAGTAGTCAAAAACCTATTTCCTTTGCTTGAACTACATGTTTCTGTCCCCCCAATGTATTTCAGGGTAGTTGAAGTCCCCCATAATAATGACTTCTCCTTGAGTCGCTGCTTCATCTATTCGCTTTACGAGGATATTCTCCGCTACTTGCATTATTTTTGGAGACTTATAACAAACTCCTATCAGTAATTTATTATTTTTTCCCCCTCCCCTTATCTCCACCCACAGGGACTCTACATTTTCATTAGATTCACATATATCCTCCCGCAAGACAGGTTATAAGGATGATTTTACATATAAACACCCCCCCTCGCTTGTTTATACGCTCATTTGCACAACAGCAGGTGAAATTGATTGTCAATCAGTGTTGCTTCCTAAGTGGACAGTTTGATTTCACAGAAGTTTCATTTACTTGGAGTTATATTCTGTTGTATAAGTGTTCCCTTTATTTTTTGGGCAGTGTATATGTAAGAGAATTGTAGAGGTAGGCCTCATACACACCCTGGAAAAATTAAAAGCGAGAGTCGGATGATGACCCTCTAGAAATTATAAGCAAGAGCCCCTGAATACCAGCTGTATGACACCTGACAGCCTGCGGTATTGGCCCCCGTGAGGTTTTGGAACCGATTGGGGCAGATTAACTCCTTCAATACTGCTGTCAATCACCACAGCAGTATCTAAGTGGTTAAAAGTAGGTTAAAAGACCCCCTATGACAGGATAGTCCACCCTCGATCATAATCACAGGTGCCAATCATTGCATGGTGCCCTGAGGTCATCTGATGACACCAGGGTACGGTGGCCTGTGAGATCCTGCCATAAGCTGGGTCTAACAGGCACAGTCAGTGACTCATTGACAATTCTCCAGCAGAGCAGTACACGAGTACTGCAGGGCATGAAGCTAGTGATCAAAGTAAAAAATATTCATGTCCTACAATGGTACTAAGTGAAAAAGTAAAAAAAAAAATGACATAAAATGTGTAAAAAGTAAAAAAAAAAAACACAAAAAAGCGCACACATATCACAAAAAGTTGTTTCGCCACTAAAAATGCAGCGTTTGTGTTAAATCAGAAATAAACAAAAAAAATGAACACATAATTGGTAACGCCGCGTCCGCAATGACCCGATCTATAAAACTGGCATGTTATTTATTTGGAAAGGCGAACACCATAAAAAAATAAAAATTTAAAACACTCCAAAAATGTTGCATTTTCACCATACTGACACACACAAAAAACTGAATAAAAAGCAAAAAAATATATTGTGATGACACAGCATTTAATCTTAATTATGCCAAACTTAAATTCAGTAGGCCCAGAGATAAAGGCTATTGCCTGAATATTGACTATTGAATTTATGTGTTTTTTTCTACGGTTGCTCAAGAAACTTGGCCTATAGTCATGTGAGTCTGAATGTTGTAACTTATCTGTTATCTTTGGAGGACAGGAACACAGGATCATGGAACAATCGATGTTTGCTAATATGTTGATTATCCATTATATAAGTCTATGTAACTTGTTGACCTGCAAATCAGAGGAGAACAAACTAAGCAGATTGATTAAATACTCAAACATTGCGATTTGCGAGTTAATCTCATCCCACCTTCCCCTTGAACTGTGGATGATGACCTGAACCACAAATGTGGGTAGAAAAAGCCTATTTTCTATCCTTCTGTTACAAGAGAGTGACTTGACAGAACACAGCCAGGACATCATGACTCCATAGAGGAACACTGTATAGGACAGCTGCCAGGACACCATTGCTCCATCAAGAGGGACACCGATTTGACATTCTACAGGATGCCAGCCTTAAGGACCACAGCCCTAGCTGGTAGAATACAGATCTGCTCCATTGACCATAGTTGAACCCTTAAAGACGTCTTGAAGAATCTAGGTTGGGACAATCAGGTCACCTGGCCACATACATCACTGATCTCGGTTAGCTTTCTAAGCTGGTCATTACCTCCTCTCTGTGGGTGCCCGCCAAAAGGAGGGTGCCACTGGTGAGGGTAGTTGGCCTTGGAAATCCCGAAGTTGCAGCGGCTCAAATCCCGGCGAATCAGAGGAAGGGTGAGACTGTCATTTGCACCATCTTGGGTATTTTGCTGGGACTGGTCCATATTTTATTGATCGTTTGGTGGTTTAATAAAGTATTGCCACACTGTTTTACCCTCACCCTGTGTTGCCTGAGTAGAATTATGCCCACGGGCGTTCCGTGGGATGAGCCCTGGTCCATGAGGTCTCGGGACAGCGGACGAGAGTACCCACTGCCCCAGCCCCTCCCGTGTCTCCACATATATGTAAAAAACATGGTACAATTCAAAATGCCAAACCGTCCCGCAAAAAACATCCCCTAATATGGCATATATTTGGAAAAAAGTTATCGCTGTAATCGTACTGACCCGATGGACAAATCGGTCTTATCACTTTTACTGCACGGTGAACTGTGCAAAAAATATATAAAAAAACAATAATTGAATTGCTGGTTTTTATTCATTTAGTGTCTAAAAAAATCTGAATAAAAAGTGATCAAAAAAGTTATGTACCCCAAAATTGTAACAAAAAAATCTCCAGCTCATTGCGCAAAAAATAAACCCTAATACAGCTCTGCCCAAAAATAAAAAAGGTACAGCTCTCAGAACATGACGACAAAAAATTTTTTTTTCTATAAAAAAAAAAGCATTTGTACTGCGTGATAATAGCAAAACATAACAAAAAACAAGATGTAAATCTGGTATCACTGACCCGAAGGTTAAAGCCGCCTGTGGTAAGACGACTCGCTCGGCAGCTCCCGGAAGTAGACACAGGAACCGAGTTTTCTCTGCAGGCTTTATTATATGGCATAAAGCCCTGCAACTCCAGCAATAGTAAACACGGCCTTACTTGCAAAACGACAAAATAAAAGATAAACAATAGCACAGTCCATATGTATGGGGGATATGCCCACACAGGGTGTAATCCCAGCCTTCAGCTCTGTCCTGAGCTGAAGCTTTCCCAGTCTGGAGACCTTGCCTCTCCAGACCACAACACAGAGAAAAAAACAGGCCTGAACATTTAAACCCTGCTCAGCCACACCCTGAGGGAAGGTATGGTGAATGACGTCCCTCCCATCTCTATGTCATTCACATAAAACCACACCCTTCAAAAGAGTTAACCCCCAGCATATAACATGCTGGCAGAAATTCAGTAGGTCTCAGTTCACACAGGAGAGCAACCTGAGTGACACATACCTCCCCTCGTATATTACACCAGTGACTCTGTCACACGTCTTATCACTAATACCGCACAGAAAATGACGCAAAATTAAAAATAATAAATATTCTTGTACTGCTGTCTATTTATTCATTCAACCTCCCAAAAATCAGAATAAGGCTTGGTTAACATTTATAATGCGCTCTCCGCTGAGCACTGACGTCCGGTTTTCTGTGTAAATCCCCAAAAAAACGCGATTCTGACAAAACCTCCAATGGAACCACTCACTGTAATGAGGCAGATGGAGCCCCTTTGGTCTCCGTCTGGTCTCGGTTCCGGCGGTGTCACATCATTTTAGGTGTCTTTTTAGTGCACGTGTGATTGACCACAGTTCTGTGAGTGCCTAAAAAGATGGATACCACTGGAACTGGAGAGCAAACAGAGTCCAAATTGTCTCCATCGGCCTCATTATAGTGAGTGATTCCATTGGGAGATTCATCCGAATCACATTTTTGTGGGATTTACACGGAAACCCTGACGTAAGTGTTCAGCGTAGAACACAGCCTTATACTGAAAGCGATCAAAAAATGGTAAGTACCCCAAAATGTTACCAATAAAATCCCTAACTTATTCCGCACAAAACCAGCCCCCACTCAGGTCCGTCATCTGCCATTGGAAATATAGGGGATTCCCATGTTACAGGTGGAATACTCTGGAAAAGCGACACAGCTCCCAACCCCAAATAAAATCCAGTGAAGTCTGCTCTCCCAAATCCGCATGCCACCCTCCTTCTGAACCCCAATGTGCCTAAACCGCAGTAAGTGGCCACATGTTGGCATTATTGTAGTGTGGAGAGAGCACTTCATTTACATGGTGCATGACTCCAGAAACACAAACCGGGCGCAATGTATGGAGGCGCTTCAATATATGGGGGCACTACACTGCAAGGGGACACAATGTATTGGCACTAAACTGGCAGATTTGCAATTGTCCAGAGAAAAGGCCCAGCGTGGATGCTACAAAATAGTCGCTGCAGCCATAGATTAATTCATTGAGAGGTGAAATTTCATTGAGAGGTGCAATTTCTATAATAGGGTTACTTTTGGGGTTTTTCTTCTATTCTGGCACCTTAAGGGCTCTGCAAACATCGCCCACAAACTATTCTAAGGCTCCAAAATCCAAATAGTGCTCCTTCCTTCTCAGCCCTGATATGTGGCCAAACAGAGTTTCTGTCATATGGGGCATCACCGCATTCGAAAGAAATTGTGCAATAAATTGTGGGGTCCAGCTTCACCTACTAACCCTTGTCTAAGTGACAAATTTGCAAGATGCTGCCACCACCATGTTTCACTGTTGGGATTGTATTGGGCAGGTGATGAGCAGTGCCTGGTTTTCTCCACACATACCGCTTAGAATTGTCACCAAAAAGTTCTATCTTTGTCTTACCAGATCAGAGAATCTTATTTCTCATAGTCTGGGAGTCCTTCATGTGTTTTTGAGCAAACTCTATGCGGGCTTTCATTTGTCTTGCACTGAGGAGAGGCTTCCATCGGGCCACTCTGCCATAAAAACCCAACTGGTGGAGCGCTGCAGTGATAGTTGACTTTGTGGAACTTTCTCCCATCTCCCTACTGCAGCTCTGGAGCTCAGCTACAGTGATCTTGGGGTTCTTCTTTACCTCTCTCACCAAGACTCTTCTCCCACGATTGCTCAGTTTGGCTTGACGGCCAGGTCTAGGAAGACTTCTGGTGGTCCCAAACTTCTTCCATTTAAGAATTATGGAGGCCACTGTGCTCTTAGGAGCCTTGAGTAATGCAGAAATTCTTTTGTAACCTTGGCCAGATCTATGCCTTGCCACAATTCCGACTCTGAGCTCCTTGAGCAGTTCCTTTGAGCTCATGATTCTCATTTGGTCTGACATGCACTGTGAGCTGTGAGGTCTTATATAGACAGGTGTGTGCCTTTCCAAATCAAGTCCTATCAGTTTAATTAAACACAGCTGGACTCCAATGAAGGAGTAGAACCATCTCAAGGAGGATCACAAGGAAATGGACAGCATGTGACTTAAATATGAGTGTCTGAGCAAAGGGTCTGAATAATTATGACCATGTGATATTTCAGTTTTTCTTTTTTAATAAATTTGCAAAAATTTCTACATTTCTGTTTTTTTTCAGTCAAGATGGGGTGCAGAGTGGACTTTAATGGGAAAAAAATGAACATTTTAGAATTTACCAAATGACAGCAATGAAACAAAGAGTGAAACATTTAAAGTAGTCTGAATACTTTACGTACCCACTGTATTCAAATGGAATCTGCGTTCTAAAAGCCGAGTAGCGCTCCTTCCCATCCAATCCCTGCTGTGTGCTCAAACAGTAGTGTATAACCACATATGGGGTACAGCCACGGTCAGTAAAAATTGCATAGCAAATTATGGGGTCCATTTTCTCCTATTACTACTAGTGGAAATAATAAATTTGGTGTCAAAACAGTATTTTAGTGGGGAAAAATATTTTTTTCTCTTTCCACATCTAAATGTTATAAAGTTTCATTATTTACCTGTAAGTTAAAAATAATAAATACACCCCTAGATGAATTCTTTCAGGGGTCTACTTTCCAAAATGGAGTCACTTATAGGGGGGGTTTACACTGTTTTGGCATGTTAGTGTCACGGGTGTGTCAGATGTAACAGACAGTCGCTCTGCATCTAGCTGCAGAAGGTCACTGTGTTTGGCATTGCAGATGCCTTCTTAATCTTTCTGACTTTTGGACCCAGCGGTCCTCCCTCCTGCTCTGATTGACATACCCTGGTCTGGGTGTTTATAAACTCTGTCTGCTACAGGGAGTCGCCAGCGATATTCTCATTTTCCCTTGTGAAGGCTTGGAGCTATAGCAGTCGGCTTGCTTCCTCTGTGGTGCCCTTGGAGGACGTTTGGTGTTATCTCTCTGGTGTCTGCTCAAGCTAAGTTATCCCCCCTTTGTTTCTCTCCCTTGTTGTCTTTAGTTTATACTGGGGACTGACCAGTGCTCACCCACCCCCCTATCCAGGGATATACAGGGCTTAGGTTTCTTGCTCGGCGATTGGTGTGGAACCAATATAGGGATGGTAGGGTAAGCAGGGTGTTATTAGATCAGCCTCGGGGTCCCCATTCCCCCTTTCCCTAGTGTCTGGGCTCCCTTCCGCTCATCCCTTCTTGTTGTACTTAGTCTTCCCCACTCTGTGCGTGACAGTTAGGGCCCCTGCAAATGTGACATGGCATTCACAATCTATTCCAGACAAATTTACGCTCCAAAAATCAAATAGCGCTCTTTCCTTTCTGAGCCCTGCCATGTGTCCAAAAGTTTTTGACCACATATGGTGTGTCTTCGTGTTCGGAAGAAATTGCGTAACAAATTATGGGGTCCAATTTTTGCTATTATCCATTGTGAAAATTACAAATATGGGGCTAAAACAACATTTTCGTTTCCACATCCACATTTTAAAAAGTTCTGTGAAGCACTTAGGGGGTCAACAAGCTCAACACACCACTAGATGAATTCCTTAATGAATCTAGTTTCCAAAATGGGGTCACTTTTGGAGGGTTTCTGCTGTGTTTGGTACCTCGGGGGCTTTGCAAATGTGACATGGTGTCTGCATTCTATTCCAGTCAAATTTACATTCCAAATACCAAATATCGCTTCTTCCCTTCCAAGCCCTGCCGTGTGTCCAAACAGATTTTTTTGACTGTGTTTGGTATCACCGCAATCAGAAGAAAGTAGGTAACAAACTGTGGGTCCACTTTTTCATGGTACCTCTTGCAAAAGTGAAAAATTTGGGGCAACATTTTTATCAAAAATTGAAATTTTTCAATATAATGTTATCAAATATGTAGTACCTGTAAGTTCAAAATGCTCACTATACCCATGGATAAAAACCTTGAGGGGTGCAGTTTCCAAAATGGGGTCGCTTGTGAGGGGTTTCTGCTGTTTGGGTGCCTTAGAGGCCGTGCAAATGCGACACGGTGCCTGCAAATTATTTCAGCCAAATTTGTGTTTCAAAATTCAAATGATGCTCCTTCCCTTCCGAGCCCTGTCGTTTGTCAAAACAGAGGTATCTGACCATATATGGGGAATAAGCACGCTCAGAAGAAGCTTGGTAACAAGTGGGGTCAATTTTATTGTGCTATTCCTTGTAAAAGTGAAAAAAATGGGGCTAAAGCAACATTTTAGAGTAAAAATGAAATTTTTCTATTTGACTTTGTATTAATTCCTGTATAGGTCCAGAAGAGTTAACAAAAATTCCTGACAGCAGTTTTGAAATATTTAAGGGGTGCGTTTTTTTAAATAGTATCACTTTTGGGGAGTTTCCAATATATAAGCCCTTCAAAGTCTATTGAAATGTGAAACAGGTTTTGTAAATTTCTTGAAAAAAATGAGAAATTGCTATTAAACTTTTAATCACTCTAACATACTAAAAAAATAAAATGACATTTGAGAAATGATGCTGATGTAATGTAGACATAAGGGAAATGTCGTCTATTAATGACTAACTGGTTTAGGGATATAATGATTGAAAGTTTGAAAATTGAAAGTTTTTCAAAATTTTCTCTAAAATTCCGATATTTTCCCAAATAAATGCAAAAAATATCGACCTAAATTTACTGCTAAAATAGACTACAAAACCTTCTCAGCTGGGATACGTTGAAGCGTTAGAGAGTTATTACCACATATAGTGACACCGGACAGAGTTGAAAAATTTGGCCAGGTCATTAAAGGGAATCTGTCAGCAAGTTTTTGCTCTATAATCTGAAGACAGCATGAGGTAAGCCACGGACACACTATCAGTATTTTTGGAGGAAAATGGGGGGTGCATCTTATAGTCCGAATGTTGTGGGGGGGGGTATATATATATATATATATATATATACACTGTGTGGGGTGTGGGGGGAGCGGTAACGGCGGAGGAGCGGGGCACAGGAGGCAGCTGCCGCCTGCTGCAGCCTACACTGTCCCCGCTGCTAAAGAAAATTAATATTCACTGCTCTCCACGCCCATGGGGCGTGGGGAGCAGTGAATATTCATGCTCCTTAATAGCGGAACACAGTGTAGCCGCAGCGCGGCTCCTGCTGTTGCCGGAATCACCTGTGTCCGCTGTTAAAGGGCATGAATATTCAACCTCTCTCCACGCCCATGGGAGTGGAGAGGGGTGAATATTCATGCCCTTTAATAAGCGGATACACGCAATAGCCCGGCAGCAGCAGGAGCCGCGCTGCGACTACGCTGCGTGCCGGCTATTAAGGAGCATGAAGTCACTGCTCCCTGCACCCACAGTCCTGGCGTGGGGAGCAGTGACTTCCGGCAGCTGATCTCTCCATGTGAGCCGCGCATGGTAGTGACGTCATGCGCGGCCCACATGGAGAGATCAGTGCGGGCAGACAGGATGCAGCGCTGGAGAAGAGAAGAAAGGTGAGTAGGAGTGTTTATTTTTTTATGTGCAGCCTGGTGGGGATTAGGGGGACCATGCATACTAGGATAAGGATGAGGGGGCCATACATACAAGGGTAAGGATGAGGGGTGCCATGCATACCAGGATAGGGATTAGGGGTGCCACGCATACCAGGACAGGGATGAGGGGTGCCATGCATACCAGGATGGGGATGAGGGGGTGCCATGCATACTAGGATGGGGATTGCTGTGCCATGCATACCAGGATGGGGATGAGGGGTGCCATGCATACCAGGATAGGGATGAGGGGTGCCATGCATACCAGGACAGGGATGAGGGGTGCCATGCATACCAGGATAGGGATGAGGGGTGCCATGCATACCAGGATAAGGATGAGGGGTGCCATGCATACCAGGATGGAGGGATGCCAGGCATACCAGGATGGGGATGGGGACCACATATAAAAGGAAGGGGGGGGGCACATATACCAGGATGGGGGATATTGTCAGAATTGTGTGACATTACCCCTATACCAGTGTCAGCAGAAGACCCCCTCCCCCTTAAAAGTGTATCATGACCACATTTTTTGCTTAAATTTTTATTTTTTTATTTTCCTCCTCTAAGGCTAAGTGCCCACGTTGCGGAACTGAAGCATATTTTTTACGCTTCTCCCTGGCGGGAAAATCGCATGTGGATTTTACATGCGGTTTTCCCGCCAGGTAAAAGCGTTTGTGAGACGTCTTTGCAGCGTCTTTGCTTGCATTTCCGCATGCGGGTTATCAAGCACTTCTCCAAGTGATTTAAGCATCACTTGGAAAAGTGCTTGACAACTTGTTCACACTATATAAATCCATGCAACCGGTATGGATTTATATAGTGTGACCAAGTAATAGTTAAAAAAAAAGAATCAGAATGGTAAAAAATAAAAAAATAAAGTTTATACTCACCTTCCGATGCATTCTCTGCCCCGTCAGGAGTGTTGAGCGGCTCACGCTGTTGTGTGCAGGACCTGCGGTGAAGTCATTGAGTCATGTGATGGGTCACATGACTCAATGACGTGGCAGGTCCTTCACACAACAGCACGACGGAGGGAAAACATCAGAAGATAAGTATAAACTTTATTTTATTCTTTTTTTTTACAGGTTCTTTGGTACCCAGGTCTGGATGAGAGTCTCCTCTCCTCCAGACTTGGGTACCATCCGCACATTGATTGCGCTGCGCTTCCGTAAAATTAATGAACATGCTGCGGATTTTTGACCGCAGCATAAGCATTGACATTGCGGAATGCCATTGGGGACCATGGGGTGCGGATATACATGCGTTTTACAAGCGTTTACGCTGCGGAAATTCCGCAGCATATACGCTTGTAATACGCAACGTGGGCACGCAGCCTAAAACCTAGGTGAGTCTTATGGTCCGGTGCGTCTTATAGTCCGAAAAATACGGTATATACAGTAGAGACCAAAAGTTTGGACACACCTTAATTCATAGTTTTGATGCCTTCAGTGTGAATGTACAATTTTCAAAGTCATGAAAATACAGAAAAATCTTTAAATGAGAAGGTGTGTCCAAACTTTTGGTCTGTACTGTACTGGTTTTCTGCACCATTATTCCTTCTACTCATTCTCTATATGTCAACCAGGGCTGCTTCTATCATGAGGTGAGATGAGCATCTTGCCCCAGGCGCTGGTTGGAGCTGTGTGAGAGGGGTGGCAGAATGCGGCTGCTGCCCCCTCAGAGACACTAGACACAGGCCTGTAGGCGGCTGCTGTCCCCTCAGAGACACTAGACACAGGCCTGTAGGCGGCTGCTGCCTCCTCAGAGACACTAGACACAGGCCTGTAGACGGCTGCTGCCTCCTCAGAGACACTAGACACAGGCCTGTAGGTGGCTGCTGCCCCCTGAGAGACACTAGACACAGGCCTGTAGGCGGCTGCTGCCCCCTCAGAGACACTAGACACAGGCCTGTAGGCGTCTGCTGCCCCCTTAGAGACACTAGACACAGGCCTGTAGGCGGCTGCTGCCCCCTCAGAGACACTAGACACAGGCCTGTAGGCGGCTGCTGCCCCCTCAGAGACACTAGACACAGGCCTGTAGACGGCTGCTGCCTCCTCAGAGACACTAGACACAGGCCTGTAGGCGGCTGCTGCCCCCTCAGAGACACTAGACACAGGCCTGTAGGCAGCTGCTGCCCCCTCAGAGACACTAGACACAGGCCTGTAGGCAGCTGCTGCCCCCTCAGAGACACTAGACACAGGCCTGTAGGCTGCTGCTGCCCCCTCAGAGACACTAGACACAGGCCTGTAGGCTGCTGCTGCCCCCTCAGAGACACTAGACACAGGCCTGTAGACGGCTGCTGCCCCCTCAGAGACACTAGACACAGGCCTGTAGGTGGCTGCTGCCCCCTCAGAGACACTAGACACAGGCCTGTAGACGGCTGCTGCCTCATCAGAGACACTAGACACAGGCCTGTAGGCGGCTGCTGCCCCCTCAGAGACACTAGACACAGGCCTGTAGGCGGCTGCTGCCCCCTCAGAGACACTAGACACAGGCCTGTAGGCGGCTGCTGCCCCCTCAGAGACACTAGACACAGGCCTGTAGGCGGCTGCTGCCCCCTCAGAGACACTAGACACAGGCCTGTAGGCGGCTGCCAGTCACAGTGTATCAGACAGAGGGGCGAGATCGCAGAGCAGAGGGGGGCGCTCCAATGCTGGCTCCATACTCAGGTGCAGCGTCGTACTGCTGAGCCTCGGGCCCACCAGAGGAAATTATTCCTGGGGCCCAATATGTAACTACATAGAAATAATACAAGCCCACCAATTGTGAGATAAAATATGCTAGTATTGTGGTGTAACATAAAAACACAATGGTTCACATTTATCAAAAATGGCAGAATTAGAGCAAAATCTTTTGTACTCACTTCAACTCCATTATTCCATATTTATCAAATTTCGTCACTAATGATACATTTGGTGCAAATTATTTAAGCACAACATTTTAGGCATGGTAGCACACTTCTCAATGTTAAAAAAGAGCTGACATCCAGTGGGTCAAATGTTGCATAGTAATATAATTTTGTACAAATTGCAACTTTTTCTGCATGTAAAAATGGTTTTAATATGAATGCATTTGTTTCGTGCCTTTTTTAAGACAGCCAGTGCCAGGGTGCTCCTGTCCCCAGGCACATACATAAAATCAATTCGAAATATATTAATCCCTTGGCACAGATGAACATACAGTACCAGTACGTCCACAGCAGGGTCCACGTGTGTGCAGTTGGCTCAGGAGTGGAGACCACTTCACACGCAACATACAGCGGGCATGTGCCTGTATGGTGACCATTCAGCTGTGCACACACAACATACAGCGGGCATGTGCCTGTATGGTGACCATTCAGCTGTGCACACGCAACATACAGCGGGCATGTGCCTGTATGGTGACCATTCAGCTGTGCGCACGCAACATACAGCGGGCATGTGCCTGTATGGTGACCATTCAGCTGTGCACACGCAACATACAGCGGACATGTGCCTGTATGGTGACCATTCAGCTGTGCACACGCAACATACAGCGGGCATGTGCCTGTATGGTGACCATTCAGCTGTGCGCACGCAACATACAGCAGGCATGTGCCTGTATGGTGACCATTCAGCTGTGCGCATGCAACATACAGCGGGCATGTGCCTGTATGGTGACCATTCAGCTGTGCACACACAACATACAGCGGGCATGTGCCTGTATGGTGACCATTCAGCTGGGCACACGCAACATACAGCGGGCATGTGCCTGTATGGTGACCATTCAGCTGTGCGCACGCAACATAAAGCGGGCATGTGCCTGTATGGTGACCATTCAGCTGTGCACACACAACATACAGCGGGCATGTGCCTGTATGGTGACCATTCAGCTGTGCACACGCAACATACAGCGGTCATGTGCCTGTATGGTGACCATTCAGCTGTGCACACGCAACATACAGCGGTCATGTGCCTGTATGGTGACCATTCAGCTGTGCACACACAACATACAGCGGGCATGTGCCTGTATGGTGACCATTCAGCTGTGCACACACAACATACAGCGGGCATGTGCCTGTATGGTGACCATTCAGCTGTGCACACACAACATACAGCGGGCATGTGCCTGTATGGTGACCATTCAGCTGTGCACACACAACATACAGCGGGCATGTGCCTGTATGGTGACCATTCAGCTGTGCGCACGCAACATACAGCGGGCATGTGCCTGTATGGTGACCATTCTGCTGTGCGCACGCAACATACAGCGGGCATGTGCCTGTATGGTGACCATTCAGCTGTGCACACGCAACATACAGCGGTCATGTGCCTGTATGGTGACCATTCAGCTGTGCACACACAACATACAGCGGGCATGTGCCTGTATGGTGACCATTCAGCTGTGCACACACAACATACAGCGGGCATGTGCCTGTATGGTGACCATTCAGCTGTGCACACACAACATACAGCGGGCATGTGCCTGTATGGTGACCATTCAGCTGTGCACACGCAACATACAGCGGGCATGTGCCTGTATGGTGACCATTCAGCTGTGCACACGCAACATACAGCGGTCATGTGCCTGTATGGTGACCATTCAGCTGTGCGCACGCAACATACAGCGGGCATGTGCCTGTATGGTGACCATTCAGCTGTGCACACACAACATACAGCGGGCATGTGCCTGTATGGTGACCATTCAGCTGTGCGCAGCCATCTTGATAGCATTAGGCTGGATTCATATGGGATCATTATTTCCACTATATACTGCAATACTGTTACTGTTATATTAAAACATACAAAACAAGCAGGGGCGTAATGATTGCGGTCATAGAGGGTACAACCGGGACCAGACCCGTGCTTGTGCGTGGCCCGACGACACCAATTTCACCTGGATGTGCATTCTCTGACACACATTCTGCTGAAATGCATTGTGACGCAGAGACCCGCCGGATCCCTGCACTTCAAGACATGCTGCCAGCCAATCAGAGGCTGGCAGCAGGTGTTGGCGGCCCGCAGAAGTCAGCTACTGGCTGGGGGAACATTATACCAGGATGGCGGACCTTATACCAGGATGGCGGACCTTATACCAGGATGACGGACATTATACCAGGATGGCGGACATTATATCAGGATGTTGGACACTATATCAGGATGGCGGACATTTCATCAGGATGTTGGACACTATATCAGGATGGCGGACATTATATCAGGATGGGGAAATTATATCAGAATGAAGGACATTATATCAGGATGGGGAAATTATATCAGAATGAAGGACATTATATCAGGATGGGAGATAAGATACCAGGCTGGGAACATTATATTAAGATGGGGACAATATACCAGGATGAGTGACATTACACCAGAATGACGGACATTATACCAGAAGGGGGACATGGTTGTAGCATGCAGCTCAGGATGGGGGACATTATGCCAAAATGGGGACATTATATCAGTCAGGGGTGGTACAGGGTGGGCATCAGGCAGGGTTGATACAGGGGCAGTCAGGGGTAATACAGGGGAGGCTCAGTCAGTCAGGGGTGAAACAAAAAATTGAGGGAAATCCTCCCTTAGTGACTGAGCCCTCTCACCCTCTATCACCAATGAGTAAAGCCCCTCACTGTTGGTGTTGATGGGGGTCACTTAGTTATGTGATAATCCTGCTCAGCTACATATATCTGACCTTTGGTGAGTGATGTGGCAGGCAGCCATCCATCTCCCTGTGCTTCTCACTGTCAGCCTGTGACACAGTTAGGGAGGAGCGCTGTTACTCAGCACATCATGGCTCATTACCTCAGCTCTGCTGTTAGCACGGGGAAGAGGCCACAAACAAAACTAACACTGATTGGCTGCGATGCTGCCAATCACTATTAGACTTACCAACAGCAGCACCGCTCTCCCTGGTTGTTCCAGGTGCGGTATCGCAGAGGCAGAGATTCAGCATTATTGATCAGCGATCAGTCAGTCCCTGAAGTGAGCTGCTGTCTGCACTGCAGCAGAACAGATCCAGTGACTCCCGTACTCTGCCGGGATGTCTAATGCTGGGAGGAGCGGTGAATAGTAATCAGTGACACGTGTGAGCTGCCGTGCTTGCAGCATGTCATGTGCTAGTGCGCTGAGTGCTGCTGACTGCTCCTCCCAGCATTAGACATCCCGGGAGAGCAGTGCACGGGTCACTGAATCTCTCCAGCTGCAGACAGCGGATCACTCCTCATACTGACCAGAACACTGATCCATCCTGCTGGATCCTGAACACTGTGATATCGCACCTGGAACTGAATCACTGGAATCAGTAAGTAATAAAAATGCCTTAAAACCTTCTCTCTCTCTCATTATTCTGGCATTTGGCAAATATTAAAAATGATGGTAAATCCTAATTGTCCTAAAACGGGAAAGGTTTATTCTGATTTCATGTCAGATATTGAGAAAAACCTGCGTCTTTTTATATAGTGTATGTAAACTTCTGGTTTCAGCTGTGTGTGTATGAGTCCCTATAGTTATAGTTTTGGATGATTACTATTGTCCCTTCATTGTCTGCGCCGTTGCATCCAAATAACCTGTTCACAAAACCAAAGTATGTCATTGGGTTGGAAGGGGTTAAACAGGCAGTTCTGATGACATCACAAAGCACATAGACATCCTATGACATCACAATTGGTATAGAATGTACAGAGTGTAACTCCTGAGCCATCTTGTGTCATTCGAGGCTGACTGCTGGAAGGTGACAAATCCAGGTAGGGAACTCTTCACCTATGAACTCACTCATACATTGTATAGATGGGGGGCTAGTAGTGGGATTCAGAACTGCATCATTAACCTGAAAATCTCAGCAGATGGCGCTGGATCACGTGTCCCGTGCTGGGATTGTTAGAATGAGTCTATGATTTACTAAAAAATGTTATTGAGCAGATTCCATGGAAAATCATTTGGGGGCTTTAGTAAAGCAGTGTGAGCCCGGCCTAACAGGGGCGACCAATCTGGACAAACCCTTCCCTAAATGAGGACTTGCTGGCGATCACCTGATCATGTGTCACTGGTCTGGAAGACCCTCAGCAATCGGCTGGCTTTGCCCTCTATGACACCCATGTGCTCTAATAAAAGCATATAGAAAGGGGAGCGCCAGCTGACACCACCCCATTTGGCTCCATTTTTGGGGAGCTTTGCCATTAATGTTGTCAGAACATAGCGTTTTCAGAACATCCATTTAATAGCAGACTGGTCCAGTTCTCCATTATCCGCTCTCATGGTCCTGCTGGATCCGGAGTGACCGGGAGCTGACGGTTTATGGTGATCAGGAGTTGCAGGATGGCGCCGGTGTTTCCCTTTAGGTCATAGAGCAGTAGGTGATGCGGATTAGAATAAAAGAGTGGAAATGTTTAGGTTATTATCTGCGTCATGACTCCATTATAAATGAGGCCGGTGGTTATTTGCAGCCGGTGATTTTGTTTTATTAATTCAACTCTTCCTTGATGTTGGAAACTCGATACATAACACAGCAGTGGCAGTTATTATGACATCACAGGGCACATGACATCATAGATATCACATGACATCACAGTTGGTACAGAATGTGTAAAGTTCTAATCTTGAACCATCTTGTGTCCCAGAGGCGGCATCTTGAGGAAGACAAGTCTATGTAGGTAGCTCTTCACTTAACACTAAGGCCCTGTTCACACATTGTGTAGCTGTGGGGAGTTTGTGGTGAAGTTTAGAACTTCATCATTTACCCCTAAAAAAATCTCAGCAAACATCTCTGAGCGACGTGTTCTTTCTTGTGCGTCAGGATGATTCCTTAAATAGGACCTATCATTGAATCCTCTTTTTTGTACTGATAGGTGTTATGTCTCATCTAGTTCAGATGAGCAGCAGTAATGAAGCACGGACAGATGACGGCGGCGCAGCAGGACGGCCGAGCAGAAACAACGGAGAACGCCGTGGCTTGATGGCAGCAGGAAGAGCAGAACTGGAACCACAGGAAATCAAGAGCAGAATTGAAGCAGCGGCACCTGGTATAATAGAGGGACAGACTCTGATCAGACTTTGATCAGAGTGGTATCAGTTTTTCTCGGACATGGAGAGGAGAAAGAAAAGGTTTCTCACCTTCTCCCTTCTGCAAGTCGGTGAAAATCGGACCACACTCCGATGTCAAAGCGCGGTCCAATTTTTCCACAAGCGCATAGACTTGCATTACCATTGCCATATTTTGCAGACTATAACACGCACCCCAAATTTTGGGGTGGAAAATCATTTTTTTAAATAAAATGGTGGTGCCTCTTATAGTCCGTTTAACAGTAGGTTACCGGGGGGCGGCGGTGGTGGAGCGGGGTAACAGGAGGCAGGGCCACTGCTTTAGGAAGTCGGCGGCGACAGGAGTGGGGCGATGCTGCGGGCCCTGGGCTCTCATAAGATGTCGGCGCCGGTGAGCAGAGTCCCCTTTCCTATAGATTGCCCTGCAGTAGGCTTTGGGAAAATGGCTGCTGGAGGTGACGCATGTGCAGATTGAGATCTCGGGAGATGCATGCGCCGCCTCAAGCGTCCATTTTCCCAAAGCCCACTGCAGGGCAATAAATGGGAAAAGCTACTCTGCTCACCGGCGCCGACATCTTATGAGAGCCCAGAGCCCGCCGACACCGGCCTCCTGAGACCGCGCTCCACCGCAACCACCCCTCGCTCAGCTACATTCAGATATTGTAAATTAGATTGTAAGCTCCTAGGACAGGGTGTACATTATTCTGCATGCCCTCAGGAGCAGTCTGTATATTGTATATTAGATTGTAAGCTCCTAGGACAGGGTGTACATTATTCTGCATGCCCTCAGGAGCAGTCTGTATACTGTATATTAGATTGTAAGCTCCAAGGACAGGGTGTGCATTATTCTGCATGCCCTCAGGAGCAGTCTGTATACTGTATATTAGATTGTAAGCTCCAAGGACAGGGTGTGCATTATTCTGCATGCCCTCAGGAGCAGTCTGTATATTGTATATTAGATTGTAAGCTCCAAGGACAGGGTGTGCATTATTCTGCATGCCCTCAGGAGCAGTCTGTATATTGTATATTAGATTGTAAGCTCCAAGGACAGGGTGTACATTATTCTACATGCCCTCAGGAGCAGTCTGTATATTGTATATTAGATTGTAAGCTCCTAGTGCAGGGTGTACATTATTCTGCATGCCCTCAAGAGCAGACTGTATACTTTCTATTAGATTGTAAGCTCCAAGGACAGGGTGTACATTATTCTGCATGCCCTCAGGAGCAGTCTGTATACTGTATATTAGATTGTAAGCTCCTAGGACAGGGTGTGCATTATTCTGCATGCCCTCAGGAGCAGTCTGTTTATTGTATATTAGATTGTAAGCTCCTAGGACAGGGTGTCCATTATTCTGCATGCCCTCAGGAGCAGTCTGTATACTGTATATTAGATTGTAAGCTCCTAGGACAGGGTGTGCATTATTCTGCATGCCCTCAGGAGCAGTCTGTATATTGTATATTAGATTGTAAGCTCCTAGGACAGGGTGTGCATTATTCTGCATGCCCTCAGGAGCAGTCTGTATACTGTATATTAGATTGTAAGCTCCTAGGACAGGGTGTGCATTATTCTGCATGCCCTCAGGAGCAGTCTGTATATTGTATATTAGATTGTAAGCTCCTAGGACAGGGTGTGCATTATTCTGCATGCCCTCAGGAGCAGTCTGTATACTGTATATTAGATTGTAAGCTCCTAGGACAGGGTGTGCATTATTCTGCATGCCCTCAGGAGCAGACTGTATGTTGTATATTAGATTGTAAGCTCCTAGGACAGGGTGTGCATTATTCTGCATGCCCTCAGGAGCAGTCTGTATATTGTATATTAGATTGTAAGCTCCTAGGACAGGGTGTGCATTATTCTGCATGCCCTCAGGAGCAGACTGTATACTGTATATTAGATTGTAAGCTCCTAGGACAGGGTGTGCATTATTCTGCATGCCCTCAGGAGCAGTCTGTATACTGTATATTAGATTGTAAGCTCCTAGGACAGGGTGTGCATTATTCTGCATGCCCTCAGGAGCTGTCTGTATACTGTATTTTAGATTGTAAGCTCCTAGGACAGGGTCTACATTATTCTGCAAGCCCTCAGGAGCAGCCTGTATATTGTATATTAGATTGTAAGCTCATAGTACAGGGTGTACATTATTCTGCATGCCCTCAGGAGCAGTCTGTATATTGTATATTAGATTGTAAGCTCCTAGGACAGGGTGTGCATTATTCTGCATGCCCACAGGAGCAGCCTGTATATTGTATATTAGATTGTAAGCTCCTAGGACAGGGTGTGCATTATTCTGCATGCCCTCAGGAGCAGACTGTATATTGTATATTAGATTGTAAGCTCCTAGGACAGGGTGTACATTATTCTGCATGCCCTCAAGAACAGTCTGTATATTGTATATTAGATTGTAAGCTCCTAGGACAGGGTGTGCATTATTCTGCATGCCCTCAGGAGCAGACTGTATATTGTATATTAGATTGTAAGCTCCTAGGACAGGGTGTACATTATTCTGCATGCCCTCAGGAGCAGTCTGTATATTGTATATTAGATTGTAAGCTCCTAGGACAGGGTGTACATTATTCTGCATGCCCTCAGGAACAGTTTGTATATTGTATATTAGATTGTAAGCTCCTAGGACAGGGTGTACATTATTCTGCATGCCCTCAGGAACAGTCTGTATACTGTATATTAGATTGTAAGCTCCTAGGACAGGGTGTACATTATTCTGCATGCCCTCAGGAGCAGCCTGTATACTGTATATTAGATTGTAAGCTCCTAGGACAGGGTGTGCATTATTCTGCATGCCCTCAGCAGCAGTCTGTATATTGTATATTAGATTGTAAGCTCCTAGGACAGGGTGTGCATTATTCTACATGCCCTCAGGAGCCGTCTGTATATTGTATATTAGATTGTAAGCTCCTAGGACAGGGTGTGCATTATTCTGCATGCCCTCAGGAGCAGTCTGTATATTGTATATTAGATTGTAAGCTCCTAGGACAGGGTGTACATTATTCTGCATGCCCTCAGGAGCAGTCTGTATATTGTATATTAGATTGTAAGCTCCTAGGACAGGGTGTACATTATTCTGCATGCCCTCAGGAGCAGTCTGTATACTATATATTAGATTGTAAGCCCCTAGGACAGGGTGTACATTATTCTGCATGCCCTCAGGAGCAGCCTGTATGCTGTATATTAGATTGTAAGCTCCTAGGACAGGGTGTGCATTATTCTGCATGCCCTCAGCAGCAGTCTGTATATTGTATATTAGATTGTAAGCTCCTAGGACAGGGTGTGCATTATTCTGCATGCCCTCAGGAGCAGTCTGTATATTGTATATTAGATTGTAAGCTCCTAGGACAGGGTGTGCATTATTCTGCATGCCCTCAGGCGCAGTCTGTATATTCTATATTAGATTGTAAGCTCCTAGGACAGGGTGTGCATTATTCTGCATGACCTCAGGAGCCGTCTGTATATTGTATATTAGATTGTAAGCTCCTAGGACAGGGTGTGCATTATTCTGCATGCCCTCAGGAGCAGTCTGTATATTGTATATTAGATTGTAAGCTCTTAGGACAAGGTGTACATTATTCTGCATGCCCTCAGGAGCAGTCTGTATACTGTATATTAGATTGTAAGCTCCTAGGACAGGGTGTGCATTATTCTGCATGCCCTCAGGAGCAGTCTGTATATTGTATGTTAGATTGTAAGCTCCTAGGACAGGGTGTGCATTTTTCTGCATGCCCTCAGGAGCAGTCTGTATATTGTATATTAGATTGTAAGCTCCTAGGACAGGGTGTACATTATTCTGCATGCCCTCAGGAGCAGTCTGTATATTGTATATTAGATTGTAAGCTCCTAGTACAGGGTGTGCATTATACTGCATGCCCTCAGGAGCAGTCTGTATATTGTATATTAGATTGTAAGCTCCTAGGACAGGGTGTACATTATTCTGCATGCCCTCAGGAGCAGTCTGTATATTGTATATTAGATTGTAAGCTCCTAGTACAGGGTGTGCATTTTACTGCATGCCCTCAGGAGCAGTCTGTATATTGTATATTAGAGTGTAAGCTACTAGGACAGGGTGTGCATTATTCTGCATGCCCTCAGGAGCAGTCTTTACATTGTATATTAGATTGTAAGCTCCTAGGACAGGGTGTGCATTATTCTGCATGCCCTCAGGAGCAGTCTGTATACTGTATATTAGATTGTAAGCTCCTAGGACAGGGTGCGCATTATTCTGCATGCCCTCAGGCGCAGTCTGTATGCTGTATATTAGATTGTAAGCTTCTAGGACAGGGTGTGCATTATTCTGCATGCCCTCAGGAGCAGTCTGTATACTGTATATTACATTGTAAGCTCCTAGTACAGGGTGTACATTATTCTGCATGCCCCCAGAAGCAGCCTGTATATTAGAGTGTAAGCTCCTAGGACAGGGGGTGCATTATTCTGCATGCCCCCAGAAGCAGCCTGTATATTAGAGTGTAAGCTCCTAGGACAGGGTGTACATTATTCTGCATGCCCCCAGAAGCAGCCTGTATATTAGAGTGTAAGCTCCTAGGACAGGGTGTACATTATTCTGCATGCCCTCAGGAGCAGTCTGTATATTGTATATTAGAGTGTAAGCTCCTAGGACAGGGTGTGCATTATTCTGCATGCCCTCAGGAGCAGTCTGTATACTGTATATTAGATTGTAAGCTCCTAGTACAGGGTGTACATTATTCTGCATGCCCCCAGAAGCAGCCTGTATACTGTATATTAGAGTGTAAGCTCCTAGGACAGGGGGTGCATTATTCTGCATGCCCTCAGGAGCAGTCTGTATATTGTATATTAGATTGTAAGCTTCTAGTACAGGGTGTGCATTATTCTGCATGCCCTCGGGAGCAGCCTGTATATTGTATATTAGATTGTAAGCTCCTAGGACAGGGTGTGCATTATTCTGCATACCCTCAGGAGCAGTCTGTATACTGTATATTAGATTGTAAGCTCCTAGGACAGGGTGTGAATTATTCTGCATGCCCTCAGGAGCAGTCTGTATACTGTATATTAGATTGTAAGCTCCTAGGACAGGGTGTGCATTATTCTGCATGCCCTCAGGAGCAGTCTGTATACTGAATATTAGATTGTAAGCTCCTAGGACAGCGTGTGCATTATTCTGCATGCCCTCAGGAGCAGTCTGTATACTGTATATTAGATTGTAAGCTCCTAGGACAGGGTGTGCATTATTCTCCATGCCCTCAGGAGCAGTCTGTATACTGTATATTAGATTGTAAGCTCCTAGGACAGGGTGTGCATTATTCTGCATGCCCTCAGGAGCAGTCTGTATACTGTATATTAGATTGTAAGCTCCTAGGACAGGGTGTGCATTATTCTGCATGCCCTCAGGAGCAGTCTGTATACTGTATATTAGATTGTAAACTCCTAGGACAGGGTGTACATTATTCTGCATGCCCCCAGAAGCAGCCTGTTTACTGTATATTAGATTGTAAGCTCCTAGTACAGGGTGTACATTATTCTGCATGCCCCCAGAAGCAGCCTGTATACTGTATATTAGATTGTAAGCTCCTAGTACAGGGTGTACATTATTCTGCATGCCCCCAGAAACAGTCTATATATTGTATATTAGATTTTAAGCTCCTAGGATAGGATGTACATTATTCAGCATGCCCTCAGGAGCAGTCTGAATATTGTATATTAGATTGTAAGCTCCTAGGACAGGGTGTACATTATTCTCCATGCCCTCATGAGCAGTCTGTATATTGTATATTAGATTGTAAGCTCCTAGGACAGGGTGTGCATTATTCTACATGCCCTCAGGAGCAGCCTATATATTGTATATTAGATTGTAAGCTCCTAGGACAGGGTGTGTATTATTCTGCATGCCCTCAGGCGCAGTCTGTATATTGTATATTAGATTGTAAGCTCCTAGGACAGGGTGTGTATTATTCTGCATGCCCTCAGGAGCAGTCTGTATACTGTATATTAGATTGTAAGCTCCTAGTACAGGGTGTGCATTATTCTGCATGCCCTCAGGAGCAGTCTGTATACTGTATATTAGATTGTAAGCTCCTAGGACAGGGTGTGCATTATTCTGCATGCCCTCAGGAGCAGTCTGTATATTGTATATTAGATTGTAAGCTCCTAGGACAGGGTGTGCATTATTCTGCATGCCCTCAGGAGCAGTCTGTATATTGTATATTAGATTGTAAGCTCCTAGGACAGGGTGTGCATTATTCTGCATGCCCTCAGGAGCAGTCTGTATATTGTATATTAGATTGTAAGCTCCTAGGACAGGGTGTGCATTATTCTGCATGCCCTCAGGAGCAGTCTGTATATTAGATTGTAAGCTCCTAGGACAGGGTGTGCATTATTCTGCATGCCCTCAGGCGCAGTCTGTATATTGTATATTAGATTGTAAGCTCCTAGGACAGGGTGTGCATTATTCTGCATGCCCTCAGGAGCAGTCTGTATACTGTATATTAGATTGAAAGCTCCTAGGATAGGGTGTGCATTATTCTGCATGCCCTCAGGAGCAGTCTGTATATTGCATATTAGATTGTAAGCTCCTAGGACAGGGTGTGCATTATTCTGCATGCCCTCAGGAGCAGTCTGTATATTGTATATTAGATTGTAAGCTCCTAGGACAGGGTGTGCATTATTCTGCATTCCCTCAGGAGCAGTCTGTATATTGTATATTAGATTGTAAGCTCCTAGGACAGGGTGTACATTATTCTGCATGCCCTCAGGAGCAGTCTGTATATTGTATATTAGATTGTAAGCTCCTAGTACAGGCTGTGCATTATACTGCATGCCCTCAGGAGCAGTCTGTATATTGTATATTAGAGTGTAAGCTCCTAGGACAGGGGGTGCATTATTCTGCATGCCCTCAGGAGCAGTCTGTATATTGTATATTAGAGTGTAAACTCCTAGGACAGGGTGTACATTATTCTGCATGCCCTCAGGAGCAGCCTATATATTGTATATTAGAGTGTAAGCTCCTAGGACAGGATGTGCATTATTCTGCATGCCCTCAGGAGCAGTCTTTATATTGTATATTAGATTGTAAGCTCCTAGGACAGGGTGTACATTATTCTGCATGCCCTGCATGGGAGCTGCTTGTGACTAAATTGGCAGCTGCTCAGCTCACCAGGGAGTGGATAGCTGATCAAAGACACAGACCTAACACCCTATGCCTGACACTGTATAACACCTTTCACCATCAGATAAAGTCTACAATGATGGAAGAACAGACAGTGACTATTGAATACAATGCATCAAATAACAGAGCACAGATACAGCAAGCAGACACATTATACCATAGAAATGGTTTCAAGATGAGAGGTCAGCAGATGACATATATCCAGCAAGCAGAGATGTTATACCATAGAAATGGTTTCAGGATGAGAGTTCAGCAGATGACATAGATCCAGCAAGCAGAGATGTTACACCATAGAAATGGTTTCAAGATGAGAGTTCAGCAGATGACATAGATCCAGCAAGCAGAGATGTTATACCATAGAAATGGTTTCAAAATGAGGGTTCAGCAGATGACATAGATCCAGCAAGCAGAGATGTTACACCATAGAAATGGTTTAAAGATGAGCGTTCAGCAGATGACATAGATCCAGCAAGCAGAGATGTTATACCATATAAATGGTTTCAAGATGAGAGTTCAGAAGATGATATAGATCCAGCAAGCAGAGATGTTATACCATAGAAATGGTTTCAAGATGAGACTTCAGCAGATGATATAGATCCAGCAAGCAGAGATGTTATACCATAGAAATGGTTTCAAGATGAGAGTTCAGCAGATGACATAGATCCAGCAAGCAGAGATGTTATACCATAGAAATGGTTTCAAGATGAGAGTTCAGCAGACGACATAGATCCAGCAAGCAGAGATGTTATACCATAGAAATGGTATCAAGATGAGAGTTCAGCAGACGACATAGATCCAGTAAGCAGAGATGTTATACCATAGAAATGGTATCAAGATGTGAGTTCAACATATGACATGGATCCAGCAAGCAGAGATGTTATACCATAGAAATGGTTTCAAGATGAGAGTTCAGCAGATGTCATAGATCCAGCAAGCTGAGATGTTATACCATAGAAATGGTTTCAAGATGAGAGTTCAGCAGGTGACATAGATCCAGCAAGCAGAGATGTTATACCATAGAAATGGTTTCAAGATGAGAGCTCAGCAGATGTCATAGATCCAGCAAGCAGAGTTGTTATACCATAGAAATGGTTTCAAGATGAGAGTTCAGCAGATGACATAGATCCAGCAAGCAGAGATGTTATACCATAGAAATGGTTTCAAGAGGAGAGTTCAGCAGATGACATAGATCCAGCAAGCAGAGATGTTATACCATAGAATTGGTTTCAAGAGAAGAGTTCAGCAGATGACATAGATCCAGCAAGCAGAGATGTTATACCATAGAAATGGTATCAAGATGTGAGTTCAACATATGACATGGATCCAGCAAGCAAAGAAGTTATACCATAGAAATGGTTTCAAGATGAGAGTTCAGCAGATGTCATAGATCCAGCAAGCTGAGATGTTATACCATAGAAATGGTTTCAAGATGAGAGTTCAGCAGATGACATAGATCCAGCAAGCAGAGATGTTATACCATAGAAATGGTTTCAAGATGAGAGCTCAGCAGATGACATAGATCCAGCAAGCAGAGATGTTATACCATAGAAATGGTTTCAAGAGGAGAGTTCAGCAGATGACATAGATCCAGCAAGCAGAGTTGTTATACCATAGAAATGGTTTCAAGAGGAGCGTTCAGCAGATGACATAGATCCAGCAAGCAGAGATGTTATACCATAGAATTGGTTTCACGATAAGAGTTCAGCAGATGACATAGATCCAGCAAGCAGAGATGTTATACCATAGAAATGGTTTCAAGATGAGAGTTCAGCAGATGACATGGATTCAGCAAGCAGAGATGTTATACCATAGAAATGGTTTCAAGAGGAGAGATCAGCAAATGACATAGATCCAGCAAGCAGAGATGCTATAACATAGAAATGGTTTCAAGATGAGAGTTCAGCAGATGACATAGATCCAGCAAGCAGAGATGTTATACCATAGAAATGGTTTCAAGATGAGAGTTCAGCATATGACATGGATTCAGCCAGTAGAGATGTTATACCATAGAAATGATTTCAAGATGAGAGTTCAGCAGATGACATGGATCCAGCAAGCAGAGATGTTATACCATAGAAATGGTTTCATGATGAGAGTTCAGCAGATGACATGGATTCAGCCAGCAGAGATGTTATACAATAGAAATGGTTTCAAGATGAGAGTTCAGCAGATGACAAGGATTCAGCCAGCAGAGATGTTATACCATAGAAATGGTATCAAGATGTGAGTTCAACATATGACATGGATCCAGCAAGCAGAGAAGTTATACCATAGAAATGGTTTCAAGATGAGAGTTCAGCAGATGTCATAGATCCAGCAAGCTGAGATGTTATACCATAGAAATGGTTTCAAGATGAGAGTTCAGCAGATGACATAGATCCAGCAAGCAGAGATGTTATACCATAGAAATGGTTTCAAGAGGAGAGTTCAGCAGATGACATAGATCCAGCAAGCAGAGTTGTTATACCATAGAAATGATTTCAAGAGGAGAGTTCAGCAGATGACATAGATCCAGCAAGCAGAGATGTTATACCATAGAAATGGTTTCAAGAGGAGAGTTCAGCAGATGACATAGATCCAGCAAGCAGAGATGTTATACCATAGAATTGGTTTCAAGATCAGAGTTCAGCAGATGACATAGATCCAGCAAGCAGAGATGTTATACCATAGAAGTGGTTTCAAGATGAGAGTTCAGCAGATGACATGGATTCAGCAAGCAGAGATGTTATACCATAGAAATGGTTTCAAGAGGAGAGTTCAGCAGATGACATAGATCCAGCAAGCAGAGATGCTATAACATAGAAATGGTTTCAAGATGAGAGTTCAGGAGATGACATAGATCCAGCAAGCAGAGATGTTATACCATAGAAATGGTTTCAAGATGAGAGTTCAGCATATGACATGGATTCAGCCAGCAGAGATGTTATACCATAGAAATGATTTCAAGATGAGAGTTCAGCAGATGACATGGATCCAGCAAGCAGAGATGTTATACCATAGAAATGGTTTCATGATGAGAGTTCAGCAGATGACATGGATTCAGCCAGCAGAGATGTTATACCATAGAAATGGTTTCAAGATGAGAGTTCAGCAGATGACAAGGATTCAGCCAGCAGAGATGTTATACCATAGAAATGGTTTCAAGATGAGAGTTCAGCAGATGACATGGATCCAGCAAGCAGAGATGTTATAGCATAGAAATGGTTTCAAGATGAGTGTTCAGCAGATGACATGGATCCAGCAAGCAGAGATGTTATACCATAGAAATGGTTTCAAGATGAGAGTTCAGCAGATGACATGGATTCAGCCAGCAGAGATGTTATACCATAGAAATGGTTTCAAGATCAGAGTTCAGCAGATGACATAGATCCAGCAAGCAGAGATGTTATACCATAGAAATGGTTTCAAGATGAGAGTTCAGCAGATGACATGGACCAGCAAGCAGAGATGTTATACCATAGAAATGGTTTCAAGATGAGAGTTCAGCAGATGACATAGATCCAGCAAGCAGGGATGTTATACCATAGAAATGGTTTCAAGATGAGAGTTCAGCAGATGACATAGATCCAGCAAGCAGAGATGTTATACCATAGAAATGGTTTCAAGATGAGAGTTCAGCAGATGACATAGATCCAGCAAGCAGAGATGTTATACCATAGAAATGGTTTCAAGATGAGAGTTCAGCAGATGACATGGATTCAGCCAGCAGAGATGTTATACCATAGAAATGGTTTCAAGATGAGAGTTCAGCAGATGACATGGATTCAGCAAGTAGAGATGTTATACCATAGAAATTGTTTCAAGAGGAGAGTTCAGCAGATGACATAGATCCAGCAAGCAGAGATGTTATACCATAGAAATGGTTTCAAGATGAGAGTTCAGCAGACGACATAGATCCAGCAAGCAGAGATGTTATACCATAGAAATGGTAACAAGATGAGAGTTCAGCAGACGACATAGATCCAGTAAGCAGAGATGTTATACCATAGAAATGGTATCAAGATGTGAGTTCAACATATGACATGGATCCAGCAAGCAGAGATGTTATACCATAGAAATGGTTTCAAGATGAGAGTTCAGCAGATGTCATAGATCCAGCAAGCTGAGATGTTATACCATAGAAATGGTTTCAAGATGAGAGTTCAGCAGGTGACATAGATCCAGCAAGCAGAGATGTTATACCATAGAAATGGTTTCAAGATGAGAGCTCAGCAGATGTCATAGATCCA
Organism: Phyllobates terribilis; assembly: GCF_046119375.1. NCBI lineage: Eukaryota > Metazoa > Chordata > Amphibia > Anura > Dendrobatidae > Phyllobates > Phyllobates terribilis. The sequence goes on along the minus strand of NW_027366568.1, from coordinate 28,770 downwards.
GCAAGCAGAGTTGTTATACCATAGAAATGGTTTCAAGACGAGAGTTCAGCAGATGACATAGATCCAGCAAGCAGAGATGTTATACCATAGAAATGGTTTCAAGAGGAGAGTTCAGCAGATGACATAGATCCAGCAAGCAGAGATGTTATACCATAGAATTGGTTTCAAGAGAAGAGTTCAGCAGATGACATAGATCCAGCAAGCAGAGATGTTATACCATAGAAATGGTATCAAGATGTGAGTTCAACATATGACATGGATCCAGCAAGCAAAGAAGTTATACCATAGAAATGGTTTCAAGATGAGAGTTCAGCAGATGTCATAGATCCAGCAAGCTGAGATGTTATACCATAGAAATGGTTTCAAGATGAGAGTTCAGCAGATGACATAGATCCAGCAAGCAGAGATGTTATACCATAGAAATGGTTTCAAGATGAGAGCTCAGCAGATGACATAGATCCAGCAAGCAGAGATGTTATACCATAGAAATGGTTTCAAGAGGAGAGTTCAGCAGATGACATAGATCCAGCAAGCAGAGTTGTTATACCATAGAAATGGTTTCAAGAGGAGAGTTCAGCAGATGACATAGATCCAGCAAGCAGAGATGTTATACCATAGAATTGGTTTCACGATAAGAGTTCAGCAGATGACATAGATCCAGCAAGCAGAGATGTTATACCATAGAAATGGTTTCAAGATGAGAGTTCAGCAGATGACATGGATTCAGCAAGCAGAGATGTTATACCATAGAAATGGTTTCAAGAGGAGAGATCAGCAAATGACATAGATCCAGCAAGCAGAGATGCTATAACATAGAAATGGTTTCAAGATGAGAGTTCAGCAGATGACATAGATCCAGCAAGCAGAGATGTTATACCATAGAAATGGTTTCAAGATGAGAGTTCAGCATATGACATGGATTCAGCCAGTAGAGATGTTATACCATAGAAATGATTTCAAGATGAGAGTTCAGCAGATGACATGGATCCAGCAAGCAGAGATGTTATACCATAGAAATGGTTTCATGATGAGAGTTCAGCAGATGACATGGATTCAGACAGCAGAGATGTTATACCATAGAAATGGTTTCAAGATGAGAGTTCAGCAGATGACAAGGATTCAGCCAGCAGAGATGTTATACCATAGAAATGGTATCAAGATGTGAGTTCAACATATGACATGGATCCAGCAAGCAGAGAAGTTATACCATAGAAATGGTTTCAAGATGAGAGTTCAGCAGATGTCATAGATCCAGCAAGCTGAGATGTTATACCATAGAAATGGTTTCAAGATGAGAGTTCAGCAGATGACATAGATCCAGCAAGCAGAGATGTTATACCATAGAAATGGTTTCAAGAGGAGAGTTCAGCAGATGACATAGATCCAGCAAGCAGAGTTGTTATACCATAGAAATGATTTCAAGAGGAGAGTTCAGCAGATGACATAGATCCAGCAAGCAGAGATGTTATACCATAGAAATGGTTTCAAGAGGAGAGTTCAGCAGATGACATAGATCCAGCAAGCAGAGATGTTATACCATAGAATTGGTTTCAAGATCAGAGTTCAGCAGATGACATAGATCCAGCAAGCAGAGATGTTATACCATAGAAGTGGTTTCAAGATGAGAGTTCAGCAGATGACATGGATTCAGCAAGCAGAGATGTTATACCATAGAAATGGTTTCAAGAGGAGAGTTCAGCAGATGACATAGATCCAGCAAGCAGAGATGCTATAACATAGAAATGGTTTCAAGATGAGAGTTCAGGAGATGACATAGATCCAGCAAGCAGAGATGTTATACCATAGAAATGGTTTCAAGATGAGAGTTCAGCATATGACATGGATTCAGCCAGCAGAGATGTTATACCATAGAAATGATTTCAAGATGAGAGTTCAGCAGATGACATGGATCCAGCAAGCAGAGATGTTATACCATAGAAATGGTTTCATGATGAGAGTTCAGCAGATGACATGGATTCAGCCAGCAGAGATGTTATACCATAGAAATGGTTTCAAGATGAGAGTTCAGCAGATGACAAGGATTCAGCCAGCAGAGATGTTATACCATAGAAATGGTTTCAAGATGAGAGTTCAGCAGATGACATGGATCCAGCAAGCAGAGATGTTATAGCATAGAAATGGTTTCAAGATGAGTGTTCAGCAGATGACATGGATCCAGCAAGCAGACATGTTATACCATAGAAATGGTTTCAAGATGAGAGTTCAGCAGATGACATGGATTCAGCCAGCAGAGATGTTATACCATAGAAATGGTTTCAAGATCAGAGTTCAGCAGATGACATAGATCCAGCAAGCAGAGATGTTATACCATAGAAATGGTTTCAAGATGAGAGTTCAGCAGATGACATGGACCAGCAAGCAGAGATGTTATACCATAGAAATGGTTTCAAGATGAGAGTTCAGCAGATGACATAGATCCAGCAAGCAGGGATGTTATACCATAGAAATGGTTTCAAGATGAGAGTTCAGCAGATGACATGGATCCAGCAAGCAGAGATGTTATACCATAGAAATGGTGTCAAGATGAGAGTACAGCAGATGACATAGATCCAGCAAGCAGAGATGTTATACCATAGAAATGGTTTCAACATGAGAGTTCACCAGATCACATATATTCAGCAAGCAGAGAAGTTATACCATAGAAATGGTTTCAAGATGAGAGTTCAGCAGATGACATAGATCCAGCAAGCAGAGGTTTTACACCATAGAAATGGTTTCAAGATGAGAGTTCAGCAGATGACATAGATCCAGCAAGCAGAGATGTTATACCATAGAAATGGTTTCAAGATGAGAGTTCAGCAGATGACATAGATCCAGAAAGCCCAGATGTTATACCATAGAAATGGTTTCAAGATGAGAGTTCAGCAGATGACATAGATGCAGCAAGCAGATATATTATAACATAGAAATGATTTCAAGATGAGAGTTCAGCAGATGACATAGATCCAGCAAGCAGAGATGTTATACCATAGAAATGGTTTCAAGATGAGAGTTCAGCAGATGACATAGATCCAGGAAGCAGAGATGTTATACCACAGAAATGGTTTCAAGATGAGAGTTCAGCAGATGACATAGATCCAGCAAGCAGAGATGTTATACAATAGAAATGGTTTCAAGATGAGAGTCCAGCAGATGACATAGATCCAGCAAACAGAGATGTTATACCATAGAAATGGTTTCAAGATGAGACTTCAGCAGATGATATAGATCCAGCAAGCAGAGATGTTATACAATAGAAATGGTTTCAAGATGAGAGTTTATCAGACGAGCAAGATCCAGCAAGCAGAGATGTTATACCATAGAAATGGTTTCAAGATGAGAGTTCAGCAGACGACATAGATCCAGCAAGCAGAGATGTTATACCATAGAAATGATTTCAAGATGAGAGTTCAGCAGACGACATAGATCCAGCAAGCAGAGATGTTATACCATAGAAATGGTATCAAGATGAGAGTTCAGCAGATGACATAGATCCTGCAAGCAGATATGTTATACCATAGAAATGGTATCAAGATGAGAGTTCAGCAGATGTCATAGATCCAGCAAGCAGAGATGTTACACCATAGAAATGGTTTCAAGATGAGAGTTCAGCAGACGACTTAGATCCAGCAAGCAGAGATGTTATACCATAGAAATGGTTTCAAGATGAGAGTTCAGCAGATGACATAGATCCAGCAAGCAGAGATGTTATACCATAGAAATGGTATCAAGATGAGAGTTCAGCAGACTACATAGATCCTGCAAGCAGAGATGTTATACCATAGAAATGGTATCAACATGAGAGTTCAGCAGTTGACATGGATCAAGCAAGCACAGATGATACACCATAGAAATGGTTTCAAGATGAGAGTTCAGCAGATGACATAGACCCAGCAAGCAGAGATGTTATACCATAGAAATGGTTTCAAGATGAGAGTTCAGCAGATGACATAGATCCAGCAAGCAGAGATGTTATACCACAGAAATGGTTTCATGATGAGAGTTCAGCAGATGACATGGATTCAGCAAGCAGAGATGTTATACCATAGAAATGATTTCAAGAGGAGAGTTCAGCAGATGACATAGATCCAGCAAGCAGAGATGTTATACCATAGAAATGGTATCAAGATAAAAGTTCAGCAGATGACATAGATCCAGCAAGCAGAGATGCTATACCATAGAAATGGTTTCAAGATGAGAGTTCAGCAGATGACATGGATTCAGCAAGCAGAGATGTTATACCATAGAAATGGTTTCAAGAGGAGAGTTCAGCAGATGACATAGATCCAGCAAGCAGAGATGTTATACCATAGAAATGGTATCAAGATAAGAGTTCAGCAGATGACATAGATCCAGCAAGCAGAGATGCTATACCATAGAAATAGTTTCAAGATGAGAGTTCAGCAGATGACATAGATCCAGCAAGCAGAGATGTTGTACCATAGAAATGGTTTCAAGAGGAGAGTTCAGCAGATGACATAGATCCAGCAAGCAGAGATGTTATACCATAGGAATGGTTTCAAGATGAGTGTTCAGCAGACGACATAGATCCAGCAAGCAGAGATGTTATACCATAGAAATGGTTTCAAGAGGAGAGTTCAGCAGATGACATAGATCCAGCAAGCAGAGTTGTTATACCATAGAAATGGTTTCAAGAGGAGCGTTCAGCAGATGACATAGATCCAGCAAGCAGAGATGTTATACCATAGAATTGGTTTCACGATAAGAGTTCAGCAGATGACATAGATCCAGCAAGCAGAGATGTTATACCATAGAAATGGTTTCAAGATGAGAGTTCAGCAGATGACATGGATTCAGCAAGCAGAGATGTTATACCATAGAAATGGTTTCAAGAGGAGAGATCAGCAAATGACATAGATCCAGCAAGCAGAGATGCTATAACATAGAAATGGTTTCAAGATGAGAGTTCAGCAGATGACATAGATCCAGCAAGCAGAGATGTTATACCATAGAAATGGTTTCAAGATGAGAGTTCAGCATATGACATGGATTCAGCCAGTAGAGATGTTATACCATAGAAATGATTTCAAGATGAGAGTTCAGCAGATGACATGGATCCAGCAAGCAGAGATGTTATACCATAGAAATGGTTTCATGATGAGAGTTCAGCAGATGACATGGATTCAGCCAGCAGAGATGTTATACAATAGAAATGGTTTCAAGATGAGAGTTCAGCAGATGACAAGGATTCAGCCAGCAGAGATGTTATACCATAGAAATGGTATCAAGATGTGAGTTCAACATATGACATGGATCCAGCAAGCAGAGAAGTTATACCATAGAAATGGTTTCAAGATGAGAGTTCAGCAGATGTCATAGATCCAGCAAGCTGAGATGTTATACCATAGAAATGGTTTCAAGATGAGAGTTCAGCAGATGACATAGATCCAGCAAGCAGAGATGTTATACCATAGAAATGGTTTCAAGAGGAGAGTTCAGCAGATGACATAGATCCAGCAAGCAGAGTTGTTATACCATAGAAATGATTTCAAGAGGAGAGTTCAGCAGATGACATAGATCCAGCAAGCAGAGATGTTATACCATAGAAATGGTTTCAAGAGGAGAGTTCAGCAGATGACATAGATCCAGCAAGCAGAGATGTTATACCATAGAATTGGTTTCAAGATCAGAGTTCAGCAGATGACATAGATCCAGCAAGCAGAGATGTTATACCATAGAAGTGGTTTCAAGATGAGAGTTCAGCAGATGACATGGATTCAGCAAGCAGAGATGTTATACCATAGAAATGGTTTCAAGAGGAGAGTTCAGCAGATGACATAGATCCAGCAAGCAGAGATGCTATAACATAGAAATGGTTTCAAGATGAGAGTTCAGGAGATGACATAGATCCAGCAAGCAGAGATGTTATACCATAGAAATGGTTTCAAGATGAGAGTTCAGCATATGACATGGATTCAGCCAGCAGAGATGTTATACCATAGAAATGATTTCAAGATGAGAGTTCAGCAGATGACATGGATCCAGCAAGCAGAGATGTTATACCATAGAAATGGTTTCATGATGAGAGTTCAGCAGATGACATGGATTCAGCCAGCAGAGATGTTATACCATAGAAATGGTTTCAAGATGAGAGTTCAGCAGATGACAAGGATTCAGCCAGCAGAGATGTTATACCATAGAAATGGTTTCAAGATGAGAGTTCAGCAGATGACATGGATCCAGCAAGCAGAGATGTTATAGCATAGAAATGGTTTCAAGATGAGTGTTCAGCAGATGACATGGATCCAGCAAGCAGAGATGTTATACCATAGAAATGGTTTCAAGATGAGAGTTCAGCAGATGACATGGATTCAGCCAGCAGAGATGTTATACCATAGAAATGGTTTCAAGATCAGAGTTCAGCAGATGACATAGATCCAGCAAGCAGAGATGTTATACCATAGAAATGGTTTCAAGATGAGAGTTCAGCAGATGACATGGACCAGCAAGCAGAGATGTTATACCATAGAAATGGTTTCAAGATGAGAGTTCAGCAGATGACATAGATCCAGCAAGCAGGGATGTTATACCATAGAAATGGTTTCAAGATGAGAGTTCAGCAGATGACATAGATCCAGCAAGCAGAGATGTTATACCATAGAAATGGTTTCAAGATGAGAGTTCAGCAGATGACATAGATCCAGCAAGCAGAGATGTTATACCATAGAAATGGTTTCAAGATGAGAGTTCAGCAGATGACATGGATTCAGCCAGCAGAGATGTTATACCATAGAAATGGTTTCAAGATGAGAGTTCAGCAGATGACATGGATTCAGCAAGTAGAGATGTTATACCATAGAAATTGTTTCAAGAGGAGAGTTCAGCAGATGACATAGATCCAGCAAGCAGAGATGTTATACCATAGAAATGGTTTCAAGATGAGAGTTCAGCAGACGACATAGATCCAGCAAGCAGAGATGTTATACCATAGAAATGGTAACAAGATGAGAGTTCAGCAGACGACATAGATCCAGTAAGCAGAGATGTTATACCATAGAAATGGTATCAAGATGTGAGTTCAACATATGACATGGATCCAGCAAGCAGAGATGTTATACCATAGAAATGGTTTCAAGATGAGAGTTCAGCAGATGTCATAGATCCAGCAAGCTGAGATGTTATACCATAGAAATGGTTTCAAGATGAGAGTTCAGCAGGTGACATAGATCCAGCAAGCAGAGATGTTATACCATAGAAATGGTTTCAAGATGAGAGCTCAGCAGATGTCATAGATCCAGCAAGCAGAGTTGTTATACCATAGAAATGGTTTCAAGACGAGAGTTCAGCAGATGACATAGATCCAGCAAGCAGAGATGTTATACCATAGAAATGGTTTCAAGAGGAGAGTTCAGCAGATGACATAGATCCAGCAAGCAGAGATGTTATACCATAGAATTGGTTTCAAGAGAAGAGTTCAGCAGATGACATAGATCCAGCAAGCAGAGATGTTATACCATAGAAATGGTATCAAGATGTGAGTTCAACATATGACATGGATCCAGCAAGCAAAGAAGTTATACCATAGAAATGGTTTCAAGATGAGAGTTCAGCAGATGTCATAGATCCAGCAAGCTGAGATGTTATACCATAGAAATGGTTTCAAGATGAGAGTTCAGCAGATGACATAGATCCAGCAAGCAGAGATGTTATACCATAGAAATGGTTTCAAGATGAGAGCTCAGCAGATGACATAGATCCAGCAAGCAGAGATGTTATACCATAGAAATGGTTTCAAGAGGAGAGTTCAGCAGATGACATAGATCCAGCAAGCAGAGTTGTTATACCATAGAAATGGTTTCAAGAGGAGAGTTCAGCAGATGACATAGATCCAGCAAGCAGAGATGTTATACCATAGAATTGGTTTCACGATAAGAGTTCAGCAGATGACATAGATCCAGCAAGCAGAGATGTTATACCATAGAAATGGTTTCAAGATGAGAGTTCAGCAGATGACATGGATTCAGCAAGCAGAGATGTTATACCATAGAAATGGTTTCAAGAGGAGAGATCAGCAAATGACATAGATCCAGCAAGCAGAGATGCTATAACATAGAAATGGTTTCAAGATGAGAGTTCAGCAGATGACATAGATCCAGCAAGCAGAGATGTTATACCATAGAAATGGTTTCAAGATGAGAGTTCAGCATATGACATGGATTCAGCCAGTAGAGATGTTATACCATAGAAATGATTTCAAGATGAGAGTTCAGCAGATGACATGGATCCAGCAAGCAGAGATGTTATACCATAGAAATGGTTTCATGATGAGAGTTCAGCAGATGACATGGATTCAGACAGCAGAGATGTTATACCATAGAAATGGTTTCAAGATGAGAGTTCAGCAGATGACAAGGATTCAGCCAGCAGAGATGTTATACCATAGAAATGGTATCAAGATGTGAGTTCAACATATGACATGGATCCAGCAAGCAGAGAAGTTATACCATAGAAATGGTTTCAAGATGAGAGTTCAGCAGATGTCATAGATCCAGCAAGCTGAGATGTTATACCATAGAAATGGTTTCAAGATGAGAGTTCAGCAGATGACATAGATCCAGCAAGCAGAGATGTTATACCATAGAAATGGTTTCAAGAGGAGAGTTCAGCAGATGACATAGATCCAGCAAGCAGAGTTGTTATACCATAGAAATGATTTCAAGAGGAGAGTTCAGCAGATGACATAGATCCAGCAAGCAGAGATGTTATACCATAGAAATGGTTTCAAGAGGAGAGTTCAGCAGATGACATAGATCCAGCAAGCAGAGATGTTATACCATAGAATTGGTTTCAAGATCAGAGTTCAGCAGATGACATAGATCCAGCAAGCAGAGATGTTATACCATAGAAGTGGTTTCAAGATGAGAGTTCAGCAGATGACATGGATTCAGCAAGCAGAGATGTTATACCATAGAAATGGTTTCAAGAGGAGAGTTCAGCAGATGACATAGATCCAGCAAGCAGAGATGCTATAACATAGAAATGGTTTCAAGATGAGAGTTCAGGAGATGACATAGATCCAGCAAGCAGAGATGTTATACCATAGAAATGGTTTCAAGATGAGAGTTCAGCATATGACATGGATTCAGCCAGCAGAGATGTTATACCATAGAAATGATTTCAAGATGAGAGTTCAGCAGATGACATGGATCCAGCAAGCAGAGATGTTATACCATAGAAATGGTTTCATGATGAGAGTTCAGCAGATGACATGGATTCAGCCAGCAGAGATGTTATACCATAGAAATGGTTTCAAGATGAGAGTTCAGCAGATGACAAGGATTCAGCCAGCAGAGATGTTATACCATAGAAATGGTTTCAAGATGAGAGTTCAGCAGATGACATGGATCCAGCAAGCAGAGATGTTATAGCATAGAAATGGTTTCAAGATGAGTGTTCAGCAGATGACATGGATCCAGCAAGCAGACATGTTATACCATAGAAATGGTTTCAAGATGAGAGTTCAGCAGATGACATGGATTCAGCCAGCAGAGATGTTATACCATAGAAATGGTTTCAAGATCAGAGTTCAGCAGATGACATAGATCCAGCAAGCAGAGATGTTATACCATAGAAATGGTTTCAAGATGAGAGTTCAGCAGATGACATGGACCAGCAAGCAGAGATGTTATACCATAGAAATGGTTTCAAGATGAGAGTTCAGCAGATGACATAGATCCAGCAAGCAGGGATGTTATACCATAGAAATGGTTTCAAGATGAGAGTTCAGCAGATGACATGGATCCAGCAAGCAGAGATGTTATACCATAGAAATGGTGTCAAGATGAGAGTACAGCAGATGACATAGATCCAGCAAGCAGAGATGTTATACCATAGAAATGGTTTCAACATGAGAGTTCACCAGATCACATATATTCAGCAAGCAGAGAAGTTATACCATAGAAATGGTTTCAAGATGAGAGTTCAGCAGATGACATAGATCCAGCAAGCAGAGGTTTTACACCATAGAAATGGTTTCAAGATGAGAGTTCAGCAGATGACATAGATCCAGCAAGCAGAGATGTTATACCATAGAAATGGTTTCAAGATGAGAGTTCAGCAGATGACATAGATCCAGAAAGCCCAGATGTTATACCATAGAAATGGTTTCAAGATGAGAGTTCAGCAGATGACATAGATGCAGCAAGCAGATATATTATAACATAGAAATGATTTCAAGATGAGAGTTCAGCAGATGACATAGATCCAGCAAGCAGAGATGTTATACCATAGAAATGGTTTCAAGATGAGAGTTCAGCAGATGACATAGATCCAGGAAGCAGAGATGTTATACCACAGAAATGGTTTCAAGATGAGAGTTCAGCAGATGACATAGATCCAGCAAGCAGAGATGTTATACAATAGAAATGGTTTCAAGATGAGAGTCCAGCAGATGACATAGATCCAGCAAACAGAGATGTTATACCATAGAAATGGTTTCAAGATGAGACTTCAGCAGATGATATAGATCCAGCAAGCAGAGATGTTATACAATAGAAATGGTTTCAAGATGAGAGTTTATCAGACGAGCAAGATCCAGCAAGCAGAGATGTTATACCATAGAAATGGTTTCAAGATGAGAGTTCAGCAGACGACATAGATCCAGCAAGCAGAGATGTTATACCATAGAAATGATTTCAAGATGAGAGTTCAGCAGACGACATAGATCCAGCAAGCAGAGATGTTATACCATAGAAATGGTATCAAGATGAGAGTTCAGCAGATGACATAGATCCTGCAAGCAGATATGTTATACCATAGAAATGGTATCAAGATGAGAGTTCAGCAGATGTCATAGATCCAGCAAGCAGAGATGTTACACCATAGAAATGGTTTCAAGATGAGAGTTCAGCAGACGACTTAGATCCAGCAAGCAGAGATGTTATACCATAGAAATGGTTTCAAGATGAGAGTTCAGCAGATGACATAGATCCAGCAAGCAGAGATGTTATACCATAGAAATGGTATCAAGATGAGAGTTCAGCAGACTACATAGATCCTGCAAGCAGAGATGTTATACCATAGAAATGGTATCAACATGAGAGTTCAGCAGTTGACATGGATCAAGCAAGCACAGATGATACACCATAGAAATGGTTTCAAGATGAGAGTTCAGCAGATGACATAGACCCAGCAAGCAGAGATGTTATACCATAGAAATGGTTTCAAGATGAGAGTTCAGCAGATGACATAGATCCAGCAAGCAGAGATGTTATACCACAGAAATGGTTTCATGATGAGAGTTCAGCAGATGACATGGATTCAGCAAGCAGAGATGTTATACCATAGAAATGATTTCAAGAGGAGAGTTCAGCAGATGACATAGATCCAGCAAGCAGAGATGTTATACCATAGAAATGGTATCAAGATAAAAGTTCAGCAGATGACATAGATCCAGCAAGCAGAGATGCTATACCATAGAAATGGTTTCAAGATGAGAGTTCAGCAGATGACATGGATTCAGCAAGCAGAGATGTTATACCATAGAAATGGTTTCAAGAGGAGAGTTCAGCAGATGACATAGATCCAGCAAGCAGAGATGTTATACCATAGAAATGGTATCAAGATAAGAGTTCAGCAGATGACATAGATCCAGCAAGCAGAGATGCTATACCATAGAAATAGTTTCAAGATGAGAGTTCAGCAGATGACATAGATCCAGCAAGCAGAGATGTTGTACCATAGAAATGGTTTCAAGAGGAGAGTTCAGCAGATGACATAGATCCAGCAAGCAGAGATGTTATACCATAGGAATGGTTTCAAGATGAGTGTTCAGCAGACGACATAGATCCAGCAAGCAGAGATGTTATACCATAGAAATGGTATCAAGATGAGAGTTCAGCAGACGACATAGATCCTGCAAGCAGAGATGTTATACCATAGAAATGGTGTCAAGATGAGAGTTCAGCAGATGACATGGATCCAGTAAGCAGAGATGTTACACCATAGAAATGGTTTCAAGATGAGAGTTCAACAGATGACATAGATCCAGCAAGCAGAGATGTTATACCATAGAAATGGTTTCAAGATGAGAGTTCAGCAGATGACATGGATCCAGCAAGCAGAGATGTTATACCATAGAAATGGTTTCAAGATGACAGTTCAGCAGATGACATAGATCCAGCAAGCAGAGATGTTATACCATAGAAATGGTTTCAAGATGAGAGTTCAGCAGATGACATGGATTCAGCAAGCAGAGATGAAATACCATACAAATGATTTCAAGAGGAGAGTTCAGCAGATGACATAGATCCAGAAAGCAGAGATGTTATACCATAGAAATGGTTTCAAGATGAGAGTTCAACAGATGACATAGATCCAGCAAGCAGAGATGTTATACCATAGAAATAGTTTCAAGATGAGAGTTCAGCAGATGACATGGATTCAGCAAGCAGAGATGTTATACCATAGAAATGGTATCAAGATAAAAGTTCAGCAGATGACATAGATCCAGCAAGCAGAGATGCTATACCATAGAAATGGTTTCAAGATGAGAGTTCAGCAGATGACATGGATTCAGCAAGCAGAGATGTTATACCATAGAAATGGTTTCAAGAGGAGAGTTCAGCAGATGACATAGATCCAGCAAGCAGACATGTTATACCATAGAAATGGTATCAAGATAAGAGTTCAGCAGATGACATAGATCCAGCAAGCAGAGATGCTATACCATAGAAATAGTTTCAAGATGAGAGTTCAGCAGATGACATAGATCCAGCAAGCAGAGATGTTGTACCATAGAAATGGTTTCAAGAGGAGAGTTCAGCAGATGACATAGATCCAGCAAGCAGAGATGTTATACCATAGGAATGGTTTCAAGATGAGTGTTCAGCAGACGACATAGATCCAGCAAGCAGAGATGTTATACCATAGAAATGGTATCAAGATGAGAGTTCAGCAGACGACATAGATCCTGCAAGCAGAGATGTTATACCATAGAAATGGTGTCAAGATGAGAGTTCAGCAGATGACATGGATCCAGTAAGCAGAGATGTTACACCATAGAAATGGTTTCAAGATGAGAGTTCAACAGATGACATAGATCCAGCAAGCAGAGATGTTATACCATAGAAATGGTTTCAAGATGAGAGTTCAGCAGATGACATGGATCCAGCAAGCAGAGATGTTATACCATAGAAATGGTTTCAAGATGACAGTTCAGCAGATGACATAGATCCAGCAAGCAGAGATGTTATACCATAGAAATGGTTTCAAGATGAGAGTTCAGCAGATGACATGGATTCAGCAAGCAGAGATGAAATACCATAGAAATGATTTCAAGAGGAGAGTTCAGCAGATGACATAGATCCAGAAAGCAGAGATGTTATACCATAGAAATGGTTTCAAGATGAGAGTTCAACAGATGACATAGATCCAGCAAGCAGAGATGTTATACCATAGAAATAGTTTCAAGATGAGAGTTCAGCAGATGACATGGATTCAGCAAGCAGAGATGTTATACCATAGAAATGGTTTCAAGATGAGAGTTCAGCAGATGACATAGATCCAGCAAGCAGAGATGTTATACCATAGAAATGGTTTCAAGATGAGAGTTCAGCAGATGACATGGATCCAGCAAGCAGAGATGTTATACCATAGAAATGGTTTCATGATGAGAGCTCAGCAGATGACATGGATTCAGCAAGCAGAGATGTTATACCATTGAAATGGTTTCAAGATGAGAGTTCAGCAGATGACATAGATCCAGCAAGCAGAGATGTTATACCATAGAAATGGTTTCAAGATGAGAGTTCAGCAGATGACATAGATCCAGCAAACAGAGATGTTATACCATAGAAATGGATTCAAGATGAGTGTTCAGCAGATGACATAGATCCAGCAAGCAGAGATGTTATACCATAGAAATGGTTTCTAGATGAGAGTTTAGCAGATGACATAGATCCAGCAAGCAGAGATGTTATACCATAGAAATGGTTTCAAGATGAGAGTTCAGCAGATGACATAGATCACAGCAAGCAGAGATGTTATACCATAGAAATGGTTTCAAGATGAGAGTTCAGCAGATGACATAGGTCCAGCAAGCAGAGATGTTATACCATAGAAATGGTTTCAAGATGAGAGTTCAGCAGATGACATAGATCCAGCAAGCAGAGATGTTATACCATAGAAATGGTTTCAAGACGAGAATTCAGAAGATGACATAGATCCAGAAAGCAGAGATGTTATACCATAGAAATGGTTTCAAGATGAGAGTTCAGCAGATGACATAGATCCAGCAAGCAGAGATGTTATACCATAGAAATGGTTTCAAGACGAGAATTCAGAAGATGACATAGATCCAGCAAGCAGAGATGTTATACCATAGAAATGGTTTCAAGATGAGAGTTCAGCAGATGACATAGATCCAGCAAGCAGAGATGTTATACCATAGACATGGTTTCAAGATGAGAGTTCAGCAGATGACATAGATCCAGCAAGCAGAGATGTTATACCATAGAAATGGTTTCAAGAAGAGAATTCAGAAGATGACATAGATCCAGCAAGCAGAGATGTTATACCATAGAAATGGTTTCAACATGAGAGTTCAGCAGATGACATAGATCCAGCAAGCAGAGATGTTATACCATAGAAATGGTTTCAAGATGAGAGTTCAGCAGATGACATAGATCCAGCAAGCAGAGATGTTATACCATAGAAATGGTTTCAAGAGGAGAGTTCAGCAGATGACATAGATCCAGCAAGCAGAGATGTTATACCATAGTAATGGTTTCAAGATGAGAGTTCAGCAGATGACATAGATCCAGCAAGCAGAGATGTTATACCTGTGTGAAGATAGAAGAGCTGGATGGACGTTAGTCGGTTGCCATTGAAATGACTGTCAGACACTAGTCAAACAGGACATTTTGCCGAAGAGGACACGTGCGTGCACCCCACACTATATTAGATTGTAAGCTCCTAGGACAGGGTGTACATTATTCTGCATGCCCTCAGGAGCAGTCTGTATACTGTATATTAGATTGTAAGCTCCTAGGACAGGGTGTGCATTATTCTGCACGCCCTTAGGAGCAGCCTGTGTATGATATATTAGATTGTAAGCTCCTAGGACAGGGTGTGCATTATTCTGCATGCCCTCAGGAGCAGTCTGTATATTGTATATTAGGCTGTAGGCTCCTAGTACAGGGTGTGCATTATTCTGCATGCCCTCAGGAGCAGTCTGTATATTGTATATTAGATTGTAAGCTCCTAGGACAGGGTGTACATTATTCTGCATGCCCTCAGGAGCAGCCTGTATATTGTATATTAGATTGTAAGCTCCTAGGACAGGGTGTGCATTATTCTGCATGCCCTCAGGAGCAGTCTGTATATTGTATATTAGATTGTAAGCTCCTAGGACAGGGTGTACATTATTCTGCATGCCCTCAGGAGCAGCCTGTATATTAGATTGTAAGCTCCTCTTGAGCAGGGTGTATTTGTCTTTTCCTTTGCCTGAGCTTATAATACATGTAGATATACAGCAATATGCAGCAGGACAGACGTGATCCAGGGAAATATCCGATCGCCACCACTGGGGTCAGGAAGGAATTTTTTTCCCCTCTGAGGCAGAGCTCTCCGGGGGGTTTCTTCGCCTTCCTCTGGATCTCTGGTTCCAGTGGCTCTCAGTGGGTCCTCAATGACCACATCCAGTTCTGTGGTCTCTATGGAGCCTGACCTGAGAGTCATTGTGATCAGGGTTTAATTTCTTAAAGGGCCAGTAATATTTTTATTACAATGTTGCTTATTGCTATTCCAATAATAAATAAAAAGAAAGAAAATAAAAGTGTCATGTGAGTTTTTTTGTCTTGACTTTTTGTGTTTACACCGTTACAATGATGGAAGTGACCATTACTACCCTCAATATTCCTGAAGTAGAACCAGGAATTATGGGGGCGCCATTTACAGACGGCAGACCACGTCTATCTCCACCCATTGTGGTATCATAATGTCAGCTCCTGTCCCAAGTTACATTACAAGTGTTATGGGGGTCGATCTCTGTGATGGGGGCAGGGCACTAAAATAGTATATGTCCTACACAACAAACTACCTGATCGAAGACTGAAGAGCGGACACAGAGCCGCCGAATACAAGAGACACAAGCAGAGTCTGACTGTGGTGCCAAGTGGCCCCCCACTATCCAACTCCAGGGCCCCACGTTTCAGCTTCATGCAAATATGATGTTATTCTCAATTACAAATATATGTAACAATGAACGGGGTAGACTGGTAAATGAATAAGATTCTGCCTTTGTCTGTACATAGTGAGTCAAGTATATTGTGCCAAGTGCGGCTCATATAAGAGGGTGGTGGACACTCTTGCAGGGCCGGCTCCAGGTTTTTCTGGGCCCCGGGCGAAAGAGTCTCAGTGGCCCCTTTAACACATACCACGATTCATGAGGCACAGATACCGCAGAGAAATATATATATATACATATATATATATATATATATATATATATATATATATATATATATATAGTACAATGCCAAAGATTTCACTTCTTGCGTTACATGAGCGATATCTATTGTAAATTCCACAATAGCTCAGAAACTGGCGAATCGCTCCCTACAGAATACTGGGCCCCATAAAATGCTCCATACAGGATACTGGCCCCATATAACGCTACACACAGAATACTGACCCCCATATAACGCTCCATGCAGGCTGTTCCCACCACATAATGCCTCATGCAGGCTGTTCCCCCTACATAATGCCCCACGCAGGCTGTTCCCCCCTTATAATGCCCCATGCAGGCTGTTCCCCCCTTATAATGCCCCATGCAGGATGTCACCCACCCTTATATTGCCCCATGCAGGATGTCACCCACCCTTACAATGCCCCATGCAGGATGTTACCCCCCTTATAATGCCCCATGAAGGATGTCGCCCCCCTTATAATGCCCCATGCATTATGTCACCCCCCCTTATAATGCCCCATGCATGATGTCACACCCCCGCCCCTTACAATGCCCCATGCAGGATGTCACACACACCCTCCCTTATAATGCCTCATGCAATATGTCACTCCCCCCCTTATAATGCCCCATGCAGGATGTCACTCCCCCCCCTTATAATGCCCCATGTAGGATGTCACTCCCCCCCTTTAATGCCCCATGCAGGATGTCACCCCCCCTCCCTTATAATGCCCCATGCAGGATGTCACCCCCCCTCCCTTATAATGCCCCATGCAGTATGTCACTCCCCCCCTTTTAATGCCCCATGCAGGATGTCACCCCCCTTATAATGCCCCATGCATTATGTCACCCCCCCTTATAATGCCCCATGCATGATGTCACACCCCCACCCCTTATAATGCCCCATGCAGGATGTCACTCCCCCCTCCCTTATAATGCCCCATGCAGTATGTCACACCCCCTTACAATGCCCCATGCAGGATGTCACACCCCCTTATAATGCCCCATGCAGGATGTCACCTCTCCCCCCATATAATGCCCCATGCAGGATGTCACTCCCCCCTTTATAATGCCCCATGCAGGATGTCACCCCCCCTTATAATGCCCCATGCAGGATGTCACCCCCCTTATAATGCCCCATGCATTATGTCACCCCCCCTTATAATGCCCCATGCATGATGTCACACCCCCACCCCTTATAATGCCCCATGCAGGATGTCACTCCCCCCTCCCTTATAATGCCCCATGCAGTATGTCACACCCCCTTATAATGCCCCATGCAGGATGTCACCTCTCCCCCCCATATAATGCCCCATGCAGGATGTCACTCCCCCCTTTATAATGCCCCATGCAGGATGTCACCCCCCCTTATAATGCCCCATGCACGATGTCACCCCCCTTATAATGCCCCATGCAGGATGTCACACCCCCTTATAATGCCCCATGCAGGATGTCACCTCTCCCCCCCATATAATGCCCCATGCAGGATGTCACTCCCCCCCCTTATAATGCCCCATGCAGGATGTCACCCCCCCTTATAATGCCCCATGCAGGATGTCACCTCTCCCCCCATATAATGCCCCATGCAGGATGTCACTCCCCCCCATATAATGCCCCATGCAGGATGTCACACACACCCTCCCTTATAATGCCCCAAGCAGGATGTCACTCCCCCCCCTTATAATGCCCCATGCAGGATGTCACCCCCCCTTATAATGCCCCATGCAGTATGTCACTCCCCCCTTTTAATGTCCCATGCAGAATATCACACCCCTCTCCCTTATAATGCACCATGCCTCCATACATTAAAAAAAAAATCAAATACTCACCTCACTTCTCACCTGCTGCCGCTGCTCCAGACCCCTCACCCGCGTCGCCGGCGTCTTTCTGCTCTGCGCTGTGACGGCTCAGGAGAGAGCACGGTGGAAAGCGGTCACCACGTCCTCTGACCTGAGACATCACAGTCAGAGGACGCAGAAGAGACGGGAGCTGCTGCAGAGGCCCGGGAAGAGGTAAGTATTGTGCCGCCGGCTGCTGCGGCCCTGAGCAAGCTAGGGGGAGCGGGCGCTGACACAGCTCTCCTCCGCTCACGGGTCCCATAGCGCAGCGGGGTGCCCGACAGCGAGTGGCCCCCCCGCCCGCTCATGGGCCCGGCACTTGCCGGGTTGCGCCAGGTGCTGACGCCGACCCTGTACTCTTGCACAAGGGCCTACTGGAGGATTCTCCTGTTCTCCTGTGGGCCAGTCCAAGCCTGACTGTGCTATACATAATAAGGCTACATTCCTGCATTGAGCATGTCCTATTCTGATCCTCAAAATCAGATCACAACTGGACGTTCTCTGACCCTCACAGATCTCATTCTCAGATCCGTGATTTTCATGGATGTGTGAATGGACCTATAAAACTGTACGAGTCCGTGGACCATCCGATAAAAAAATCTGGCAGCACACGGACATTTCACACAAATGTGAGAATGCAGCCTAAGAGATTTTACAGATAACATTATCACTCCAAGTCACACAGTGCAGATACAGAATAATATCTACATCCAGGCACTTACCGCTGACGTCTCATCTGATCAGAGCCGGTTTCTGCTGCTTCTTCTCCGTCTGGTCAGACCTTCATGTCGACATCTCCCAGCCACGACTCGTCTGGTCACCATGATCCTCCAGCCTAGAAAATAACAAGGTCACATATATTGTATATATACACGTGTTTCCCCCACACTGCGCCCCTGAATACAGATATGTACCCCCCCCCCAATTAATATACTATTAGCCACTTATAGAAAATACACTGAATGTACCGGCACATATTAATCCAAATATTTAGACCCACAATTTGTCAGGTCCATAAATAGTGTTGTGCTGGTTATACGGACCCATGTAGAATGGCAGACCATTCAGAAAATTATATTATACAAGAAGAGAACATCCGAATAACAAGTCAAACGGAAACTAGATTGAATCAGCATAAAAAACCTTTATTATGAAGTAGAAGGGTTAGGTGGCACTACATGCACCAGCATGACCGTACCAAGATGCCAAGTAAACAATCATTAGTAATGCACAGAAATATAAAAATTCATTTGTTCCTCAAATGGGACCAGCAGCAGCAAAGGGAAACATATAATGGAATAAAACGAGCATAGTTCCATAAAGATTACCTATGTAGCAAGAGCCTCATCAAATGCTTAAATGATGACAGATTATAGCCTATATACAATTCTCATATAGGACATAAAGAGACAGGAGTAAATACTCACTCAACGGGTGTACACCTCAAATTATGTACGCATATGTGTAATATTAAATAATTACCATAGAAGTGTACAACTCCTATGAGGATCTAAATGATAGTCCCTAAGCGTTAATAGCTAACACATAATCACAATCTGTCATAGATCAAAGAAGAGAGAGGCAAATATTATTTACCAGCATTACCGGTCCAAGTAAGCAGGAGGCACCATGTGGTACAGCCCCGACGCGCGTTTCGGACACTCGTCCTTCGTCAGGGGGTCTTAGGGACTATCATTTAGATCCTCATAGGAGTTGTACACTTCTATGGTAATTATTTAATATTACACATATGCGTACATAATTTGAGGTGTACACCCGTTGAGTGAGTATTTACTCCTGTCTCTTTATGTCCTATATGAGAATTGTATATAGGCTATAATCTGTCATCATTTAAGCATTTGATGAGGCTCTTGCTACATAGGTAATCTTTATGGAACTATGTTCGTTTTATTCCATTATATGTTTCCCTTTGCTGCTGCTGGTCCCATTTGAGGAACAAATGAATTTTTATATTTATGTGCATTACTAATGATTGTTTACTTGGCATCTTGGTACGGTCATGCTGGTGCATGTAGTGCCACCTAACCCTTCTACTTCATAATAAAGGTTTTTTATGCTGATTCAATCTAGTTTCCGTTTGACCTTTTATTCGGATGTTCTCTTGTTGTATATTGGCCATTTAGTAATCAAAATATAAAGTGATAAGCATCACTGTGTCCTCCATTAACTATAATCTCCACAGGCCAGTAGAATAAATTATTCAGTCTCTGTGACTCTCCCCAATTAACTGTAAGGCTATGTGCACATGGAAAATATACCAGGTTTTACAGTACAAGCAAAGTGAAACCCCCATCGCTGCTCTCTCCCAGCACCCCCATCATTGCTCTCTCCCAGTACCCCAGTCATTACTCTTTCCAAGCACCTCCATCATTGCTCTCTCCCAGCACCCCCATTATTGCTCTCTCCCAGTACCCCATCATTGCTCTCTCCCAGCACTGCACCCCCATCATTGCTCTCTCCCAGCAACCCCCGTCATTGCTCTCCCCAGCACCATCATTGCTCTCCCCATCCCCACCATTCTCACCATCTCCATTATTGCTCTCCCCATCCCCACCATCCCCATCATTGCTCTCCCCTTCTCCACCATCCTCATCATTGCTCTTCCCATCTCCACCATCCCCATCATTGCTTTCCCCGTCCCCATCATTGCTCTGCCCATCCCCACTGTCCCCATCATTGCTCTGCCCATCATTTCTCTCCCCATCATTGCTTTGCCAATCACTGCTCTGCCCATCACTGCTCTGTCCATCATTGCTCTCCCATCATTGCTCTCTCCCAGCACCCCCATCATTGCTTTCCCCCAGCACACCCATCACTGCTCTCTCCCAGTACCCCCGTCATTGCTCTTTCCGAGTACCTCCATCATTGCTCTCTCCCAGCACCCCCATCATTGCTCTCTCCCAGCACCCCCATCACTACTCTCCCCAAATTATAATTTTTTAGGCCAAGCACTGAACTCATTGCTCTTTCCAAGCACCCCATCATTGCTTTTTCCCAACACCCCCATCATTGCTCTCTCATAGCACCCCATCATTGCTCTCTCTCAGCACCCCATCATTGCTCTCTCCCAGCACCCCCATCATTGCTCTTTCCCAGCACCCCCATCATTGTTCTCTCCCAGCACCCCCATCATTGTTCTCTCCCAGCCCCCCATCATTGCTCTCTCTCAGCACCCCCATCATTGCTCTCTCTCAGCACCCCCATCATTGCTCTCTCCCAGTACCTCATCATTGCTCTCTCCCAGCACTGCACCCCATCATTGCTCTCTCCCAGCAACCCCCATCATTGCTCTCCCCATCCCCACCATTCTCACCATCTCCATTATTGCTCTCCCCATCCCACCATCCCCATCATTGCTCTCCCCTTCTCCACCATCCTCATCATTGCTCTCCCCATCCCCACCATACTCATCATTGCTCTCCCCATCCCCACCATCCTCATCATTGCTCTCCCCATCCCCACCATCCCAATCATTGCTCTCCCCATCCCCACCATACTCATCATTGCTCTCCCCATCCCCACCATACTCATCATTGCTCTCCCCATCCCCACCATCCTCATCATTGCTCTCCCCATCCCCACCATCCCAATCATTGCTTTCCCCGTCCCCATCATTGCTCTGCCCATCCCCACTGTCCCCATCATTGCTCTGCCCATCATTTCTCTCCCCATCATTGCTTTGCCAATCACTGCTCTGCCCATCATTGCTCTCCCATCATTGCTCTGCCCATCACTGCTCTGCCCATCACTGCTCTGCCCATCACTTCTCTGCCCATCATTGCTCTCTCCGAGCACCCCCATCACTACTCTCCCCAAGTACCCCATCCCCACTGTCCCCATCATTGCTCTGCCCATCATTTCTCTCCCCATCATTGCTTTGCCGATCACTGCTCTGCCCATCATTGCTCTCCCATCATTGCTCTCCCCATCATTGCTCTCCCATCATTGCTCTGCCCATCATTGCTCTCCCATCATTGCTCTGCCCATCACTGCTCTGCCCATCATTGCTCTGCCCATCATTGCTCTCCCCCCACCTCCCCTCATTCTCCTATTCCTCTCCCCAGTGTATCAGTACAAAAAAAAACAAAACAAAAAACACAACTTACCTCTCAGCACGCTCCTGCAGCATCCTCCTTGTTGCTGGTAACTTCCTCCCTTACACAGGCCCGCGCTGCTTGATGACATCATCAAGCTGTACGAGCCTGTGTCAGGGAGGAAGCGCCGGGCAGGAAGCAGAGGACGGATCCCTCAGCTCCACTGCAATTTTCCTTCTGTCAGCAGCGGAGCTGGAGGGATCGCTCGCTGCCCGCCGCACATGAGAGGGCAATCTGGCCATGGGCCCCCCAGAGCTTGGGGCTCCGAGAAGCAGGCCAGATTGCCCTCAATATTAACTGCCCGGTAAGAGCCCCCCTGCACCCCTGCACAGCCAGGCCCCAGTGCAGCTGCAACGGCTGCACCAGCGGTAGGTCCGCCCCTGTCTCTGAACTAATCAACTGATATCTCCCACCACGTAATCTCTGGTCCTTCAAAGACCTCCTTCTCTCCTCCACAATCGTACGTTCGTCATCCAATCGCCTGCAAGACTTCTCCCGAGTATTCCCCATCCTGTAGAATTCTGTGGCCCAACACATCCGATTATCCCCTCATTTGGAACTTTCAAGCAGAACTTGAAAATCCATGTCTTCAGAACATCTGACAGCCTGCAATGACCCCACTGCCACCTTACCAACAGCAGAGCTGTTGCACCCCCCAAAACTACTATCCTTCCCCATTATCCTGTAGAATGTAAGGCCGCAATGGTAGGGTCCTCTCCCCTTTGTACTTGTCCGTCACTATTAGTTTGTTCATTGCAATTTCTATTTGTGTTTGTATGTAACTCCTCCTCATGTACAGCACCATAGAATCAATGGTGCTCTAAAAATAAATAATAACAATAATCCCCCACATGATGTTCCCCCCAGTCTTCACCCCTGCCCTCCATGCCGGTGTGCACACTGCAGGAAGCTGCAGCAGTAGTTGGCACAGTGTTTCATCGTCAGCATCATCAGAGATGGGCTGCAGTTGTCTGCTGACCGTTTACACTACCCATCCCACATACTCATCCTCCAACAAAACAAGTGGTTGGGCATCAGTGCACTCAATCTCTTCCAATTGTTGGCCAGGGCCAGATGGATGGCCCACGGAAACACAGCCAGCAGTCATCAAAAAGCAGGAGATACCGCTGCATGACTTGGGGCTCAGACTGCTGGCCAGGGGGTGAGGTGGAAGACAGATGCCCATGAGCCGCAGGTGCCAAATCTGCGCTTTCAGCAGGGGATTAGGTGGAAGACAAAGCAATGGGACTGAAGGCACTCTCAGCCAACCAACCTAAAACCACTTCTACTTGTTCTGGTCTCACCATTCATCCAACGATACTCGGGCCTACGAAATTACACAGAGCATCCTGTCGCCTACTTGCAGCAAAGGAAGGCGTTTCATTTGGGCACGTGTAGCACCCTGAGGATTCGGCTGCTACAGGGGTATTGCACCTCAACCCAGAGGTGTGATATTCCACTCCCGGGTAAGGATGGAGTGTGGAACTGAGCTAGTAGGCTGCATGCACTACACACATCCCATTTCCGGGGAACAGACCGATGGTACTCCCACTAGAGAAATGTGCAGGTACGACAGTGTCTGTTCCTGGCTGGAGTGGGAGGGGGGTGGAACATCCCAGTAGTGTAGGGGCAGATAGGGGGAGCAGCCTGGGTAAAGTTAGGAGCTCATTGGGTGCTGGTCACCTGAGCTCACACATAGAGGGAGTATTTAAGGTGGGCACCATCTTAGATCAGGGTCAGTCAGTTGTCAGTCTGTGAGACGTCAGTCGGTTGTCAGTCAGCCAGTCAGACAGTCTGTCTGAGAACCTGAGAAGCAGAGCAGAGGAGAAGAGAGAGAGACCCAGAGGCGCAGAGGGGACCCCAAGAGCCCATAAGAGAGCTAATAGGGTGAAGGGTCGGCAACAGGGTACCGGATCCTAAGCTGGCAGAGGCTACAGCACACCTTAGCCAGGAACCGGAGGTCGTGGGCAGGATCTGCCACGATCACCCACTAAATCCACCCGGAAGGCAGACCAAGAATAGGGTCAGGGAGCCCAGAGGAGGCTTGACCAACAAGAGGCCCGAGGGAGCCGGACTTAGGTGGATCCCTGGTGGGAACGGCCAGAAGAAGGGAGAGACAGAAAGGAGCTCAGGACCACACTCCGGAGTTGCCTGGGAGTTGACCGAGTCCAGGACCTGGTGGACGCAGCACGGCTTGGGTGGTCACTGCTGTACACAGTGACCCGAGCAACAGCAGTAAGTAAAACCCTGGAACTGCATTTTATGCCTCTGAGTCTCCTTGCTGCACCTTCACAACCACCATCCTCCACGGCTGACCCCCTGAGGCTATACCCCTCCCGTTGGGGGTTATACTACCTAAGCTGCACTCACATCATCAGCCTCAGTGGACCCTGCTGCAGCGGCGGCCGTATTGACCGCAAATCAACGGGTGGCGTAGTCGACACAAAAGAACATCTAGTAACATCATAAGGACTGCCACACACTGAGCTTGACACCCTGGGCACGGACCGGGTCACAGCCACTCGGAGACTACAACCCCCATCTGATCCGGCTCCGGGTATCCCCAACAACACTGGCCCAGGGGGCGCGTCACACGTAGCCGACACAGATCGACCACGGCCTTTCTCTCCCCGCAGCAGCTACATTCACCACCACCAGCAAAACTGACACATCTATTCGATGCTCTCCGCTTTGTTTTCAACCCAAAAAATTGCAGAGTATTACACGGCCTGTATTCAGAGAGAGAGTGGCTCGCAGAGTATTACACGTGCTGTATTCAGAGAGAGAGTGGCTCGCAGATTATTACACTGCCTGTTTTCAGAGTACCCCCTAAAAAAAACAAAAAAAAATACAGTTTTGGCTACCTACACCTCCTCCACTTTTCCCACCTCCACCGCCACCTCCATCTCCTCCTCCTCCTCAACCTCCTGCTTCACTTGGACCTCTGCCTCCTGGTTCAAGATTATAATTGTTTCTTTTTTTTTTATTATGTTATTTTAAGTCATTTTTCTATCAACCTTTGTTTTCGGGGCAATTGTCCTGCACGTACCCCCATTTGGCTTCCTTTTGCAGCCCCTTAGCCCTTACTATGAACATTTTACAGCCCTTTTTTAAGCACCGAAGTTAGGGTCCCTATTGACTTCTATTGGGTTCGGGGTCAAGTTCGGTCCAAAACCAAACTTTTAACTGTAGCTTGGTAGAATCTGCTGAACGTGAACATCCATGGATCCACCCATCCCTATCAGTAACACATCATTGTCTGCACATAGACGGTCATCTTTCTTGACAGCGCATCTCTTGTTTACAGGGCGATATAATTCTGAGAATGATTCTTTTTAAGCTTAAAGAGGTGGTCCGCTACATTCTATAATGCCCCCTTCCATCCAGTATCGCTCCAAAGTCAAGCGCGCACTTTCCCTCTCTCCTCTGCTTTCATCGGCCGCAAGCGATCTCTGGATTTTGGGATGTTCACGATTACAGAAATTGTCCTGCCCCCAGCTATAGAGCGAGGGGCTGGTGGAAGGGAGCTGCAGACCCCACAATCACTAGAGGATAGAAACTTTCACCGCACACTCAGGAGATCCAATGCAAAAGGTTTAATGATATTTAGAAAAACCTGCAAGTGGCGACAAAA
This sequence comes from Phyllobates terribilis, assembly GCF_046119375.1. NCBI lineage: Eukaryota > Metazoa > Chordata > Amphibia > Anura > Dendrobatidae > Phyllobates > Phyllobates terribilis. Next base: position 2,757 of record NW_027366568.1, on the reverse strand, counting down.
AACAGCTCTTTTGTTTAGAGGCGACTTTTACGTTTCGGTCCGCTCCTGGGCCTCGCTCACATAGTCGCTCTGAGTAAGGCTGTGATGGTCCAAACCATATGAGAGAGATCCCAGTGGGGATGCATATTCAGTGGAGTCCTTATGGGGAATGGCATTAAGGGCGCTCCTGCACTTCCTGTGTGAAGGCCTTTTGGGATGTGACGTGCGGTGAAACGCCGTTCACAACCCAGTCAGTCGTGGCGGGGGGTTTAGTGCGTGCGACTGGGTCATGCCTAGGTGAATCCAAGAAATCCGGAAGTTGAGGTGACGTCAGCCGAGGTCACGTGATGTGGACTGAGCAAGACGGGATAGCGCCACCCACAGGCACATCTGGCAACATAAGGTATTTCCAAAAATAGGTAGTTAAAAGGTGTAAATGGATGGGGGCATTTTACAATGTAGCGGACCACCTCTTTACACTTGTTCATTGGGTCATTGGCTGCAGTTTACACTGCACAGTTATTGGGAAACATAAGAGTATGTGATGAATGATTAGTGCCGGTCGTCATGGTTACTGTCTGTGACAATAAACCATAGGGAGCAGCGAGCATGGGGAATGGCATAGAATGGATGATAGCTGACAATGATGTTACTATGGTAATAAACTGGGGTGGATGGTATGGATGATTACTGCAATCATTACACTGCTTATAATCTGGAGGGGAGATGATGGATGATTCCTGTAATATTTACTGTAATGACGTATGTGCTTTATTCACAGCGGCCTGTTGATATATATTTATGTAACGTATATAGTCTTTTAATTGCTAGATGAATGCAGAGGAGAGGGAAAGCGCGTGGTGGATGCTGGGCTGTGACAGGAGGTGGCGCCACTGGGTCACGCCGGCATGAATCTGGAATGTGACATGACCTCAGCGGGGTCAGAGCCGGCTGTAGCCGGGGTCAGAGACGCCCAATGAGCCGTCAGCGATAGCGCCCCTCACAGACCCTTATAACAACCAAAGGGAATTACAAAAAAACTTTTTTTCCAAATTGAAATGGATGGGGGCATTATTGATTGCAGAGGACGACCTCTTTAATAAACCGTCCTGTTACTTAGTAACAATTCTTTATAAAGGGACAGTGAACACTTCTGACTAATTGTAACTTATAATTTGTAGAGTCCTGTAAATGAAGAGGTTCCTGCACACGGCCCCCGCTCAGCAGACAGCAGGCGGGTTACTCACTAGCACCTTTAGGAAGGCAGCTTTTTTTTAAGAAAAATAAAAGTAGCATGCCAAAAATGTATATAGAAATCCATGTAGCAACCTTATGGCAGCTTTACATTCTAGTTGTAATTCCTGCTTATCTCGTCTTTTGGTTTTTATTTTGATTTGATTTGACGACTTTTCTCTTTTCTACAACTACAAATCTGTCGGCTTTCTAATATCGGCTCGTGGACCTGTTGGTTCAACCACATTCACCATCTCCTATTACTACATCAGGATAATCACAGTCCAACGTTGTATTAAAATAATTTAATGTCGTCAAACAATAATGAGAATTGTATGAACAGGATGTGGAGAGGAGAGTTTCAGAATCGGGTGGATTCAGTCCTCTCTTCCTAGACTTAGACCCGGCGATATAACACAAGAAGCAGAATCATTAGAGCTGCGTCACTTACACCGCAGACAGGACGTGCGAGATTCCAATAAACATTTAAAGCTGCTTAGATTAAAAAGCTTATTCCAAAAATCGTCATTTATTCCCTTTGGGACTGTAGGGAATAGTCGGGGCTGTAATCTGACAGTCTTATAGACAATGAATAAACCTGTGGTCTAGTATGTACACCTCCACTCCATTCACTACAGGGCTATGCAGAGCCTGGTTCCTGGGATCTAGGGACCCATTGTCTGGATTGCTAAGGGGGCCAGTGGTTGGACCCCAAACGATTAGTAAGTTTTATTATTAATATGGGACAACTTAGAATTTTGGGAAAAACCCTTTAGTGTTGTAACAGTCAAGGCTGTATGTATATATATATATGGATTAGAATGTGTATAAGTGGATTACATGAAGTGATAACATTCTATAATTATATATATATATATATATATATATATATATATATATATATATATATATATGTATATATATATACAGTACAGACCAAAGGTTTGGACACACCTTCTCATTTAAAGATTTTTCTGTATTTTCATAACTATGAAAATTGTACATTCACACTGAAGGCATCAAAACTATGAATTACCACATGTGGAATTATATACTTAACAAAAAAGTGTGAAACAACTGAAAATATGTCTTATATTCTAGGTTCTTTACAGTAGCCACCTTTTGCTTTGATGACTGCTTTGCACACTCTTGGCATTCTCTTGATGAGCTTCAAGAGGTAGTCACCGGAAATGGTCTTCCAACAATCTTGAAGGAGTTGCCAGAGATGCTTAGCACTTGTTGGCCCTTTTGCCTTCACTCTGCGGTCCAGCTCACCCCAAACCATCTCGATTGGGTTCAGGTCTGGTGACTGTGGAGGCCAGGTCATCTGGCGTAGCCCCCCATCACTCTCCTTCTTGGTCAAATAGCCCTTACACAGCCTGGAGGTGTTGGGGTCATTGTCCTGTTGAAAAATAAATGATGGTCCAACTAAACGCAAACCGGATGGAAAAGCATGCCGCTGCAAGATGCTGTGGTAGCCATGCTGGTTCAGTATGCCTTCAATTTTGAATAAATCCCCAACAGTGTCACCAGCAAAGCCCCCCC